>NC_041223.1:33221186-33221746 GCF_002837175.3 Physeter macrocephalus | reverse complement strand
TGCTTCCATGTCCTGGCTATTGTAAATAGTGCTGCAATGAACATTGGGGTGCATGTGTCTTTTTGAATTATGGTTTTCTCTGGGTATATGCCCAGTAGTGGGATTGCTGGGTCATATGGTAATTCTATTTTTAGTTTTTTAAAGAACCTCCATACTGTTCTCAAAAATGGCTGTGTCAATTTACATTCCTACTAACAGTTGAAGAGGGTTCCCTTTTCTCCACACCCTCTCCAGCATTTGTTGTTTGTAGATTTTCTGATGATGCCCATTCTAACCAGTGTGGGGTGATACCTCATTGCAGTTTTGATTTGCATTTCTCTAGTAATTAGTGATGTTGAGCAGCTTTTCATGTGCCTCTTGGCCATCTGTATGTCTTCTTTAGAGAGATGTCTATTTAGGTCTTCTACCCATTTTATGATTGGGTTGCTTGCTTTTTAATAGTGAGCTACATGAGCTGTTTATATATTTTGGAGATTAATCCTTTGTTCGTTGATTCGTTTGCAAATATTTTCTCCCATTCTGAGGGTTGTCTTTTCGTCTTGTTTGTAGTTTCCTTTGCT
>NC_041223.1:33217029-33220899 GCF_002837175.3 Physeter macrocephalus | reverse complement strand
GTCTTTTCTCCATTGTATATCCTTGCCTCCTTTGTCATAGATTAGTTGACCATAGGTGCGTGGATTTATCTCTGGGCTTTCTGTCCTGTTCCATTGATCTATATTTCTGTTTTTGTGCCAGTACCATATTGTCTTGATTACTGTAGCTTTGTAGTATAGTCTGAAAACAGGGAGTCTGATTCCTCCAGCTCCATTTTTTTCCCTCAAGACTGCTTGGCTATTCGGGATCTTTTGTATCTCTATACAAATTTTAAGACTTTTTGTTCTTGTTTTGAAAAAAAATGCCAATGGTAATTTGATAGGGATTGCATTGAATCTGTAGATTGCTTTGGGTAGTATAGTCATTTTCACAATATTGATTCTTCCAATCCAAGAACATGGTATACGTCTCCATCTGTGTCATCTTTGATTTCTTTCATCACTGTCTTACAGTTTTCTGAGCACAGGTCTTTTACCTCCTTAGGTAGATTTATTCCTAGGTATTTTTTCTTTTTGTTGCAATGGTGAATGGGATTGTTTCCTTAATTTCTCTTTCTGATCTTTCATTGTTAGTGTATAGGAATGCAAGAGATTTCTGTGCATTAATTTTGTATCCTGCAACTTTACCAAATTCATTGATTAGCTCTAGTAGTTTTCTGGTGGCATCTTTAGCATTCTCTATGTATAGTATCATGTCATCTGCCAACAGTGACAGTTTTACTTCTTCTTTTCCAGTTTGTATTCCTTTTATTTCTTTTCCTTCTCTGATTGCCATGGCTAGGACTTCCAAAACTATGTTGAATGATAGTGGCGAGAGTGGACAACCTTGTATTGTTCCTGATCTTAGAGGAAAGACTTTCAGTTTTTCACCATTGAGAGTGATGTCTGCTGTGCGTTTGTCATATATGGCCTTTGTTATGTTGAGGTAGGTTCCCTGTATGCCAACTTTCTGGAGAGTTTTTATCATAAATTGGTGTTGAATTTTGTCAGAAGCTTTTTCTGCATCTATTGAGATGATCATATGGTTTTTATTGTTCAATTTTGTTAATATGGTATATCACATTGATTGATTTGCATATATTGAAGAATCCTTGCATCCCTGGGATAAATCCCCCTTGATCATAGTATATGATCATTTAAATATGTTTTTGGATTCTATTTGCTAGTATTTTGTTGAGGATTTTTGCATCTATATTCATCAGTGATGTTCGTCTGTAATTTTCTTTTTTGTAGTATCTTTGTCTGGTTTTCGTATCAGGGTGATGGTGGTCTCATAGAATGAGTTTGGGAGTGTTCCTTCCTCTGAAATTTTTTGGAAGTGTTTCAGAAGGATGGGTGTTAGCTTTTCTCTAAATTTTTTTTTTTTTTTTTTTTAACAAACTTCTAAGAGGTGGTATTTTTATTTTTTTTTTTATTTTTGGTATGCGGGCCTCTCACTGTTGTGTCCTCTCCCATTGGGAGTGTTCCTTCCCTTACATTTTTTTGCAAGAGTTTGAGAAGGATAGGTGTTAGCTTTTCTCTAAATGTTTGATAGAATTCACCTGTGAAGCCATCCGGTCCTGGACTTTTATCTGTTGGAAGATTTTTAATTACTGTTTCAATTTCATTACTTGTGATTGGTCTGTTCATATTTTCTATTTCTTCCCAGTTCAGTCTTGGAAGGTAATACCTGTCTCATTTGTCCATTTCTTCCAGGTTGTCCATTTTATTGGCATAGTGTTGCTTGTAGTAGTTTCTTATGATGCTTTGTATTTCTGTGGTGTCCATTGTAACTTCTCCTTTTTCATTTCTAATTTTATTGATTTGAACCCTCTCCCTTTTTCTTGATGAGTCTGGCTAAAGGCTTCTCAATTTGTTTATCTTCTCAAAGAACAAGCTTTTAGTTTTATTGATCTTTGCTATTGTTTTCTTTGTTTCTATTTCATTTATTTCTGCTCTGATCTTTATGATTTCTTTCCTTCTACTAACTTTGGGTTTTGTTTGTTCTTCTTTCTCTAGTTCCTTTAGGTGTAACGTTAGATTGTGTTTTTGAGATTTTTCTTGTTTCTTGAGGTAGGATTGTATTACTGTAAACTTTCCACTTAGAACTGCTTTTGCTGCATCCCCATAGGTTGGTTTTTTTTTAACATCTTTATTGGAGTATAATTGCTTTACAATGGTGTGTTAGTTTCTGCTATAAAACAAAGTGAATCAGCTTTATATAAACATATATCCCCATATCTCCTCCCTCTTGCTTCTCCCTCCCACCTTCCCTATCCCACCCCAATAGGTGGACACAAAGCACTGAGCTGATCTCCCTGTGTTATGTGGCTGCTTCCCACTAGCTATATCCCACAGATTTTTGTTTAATGTTTTATTTTTGTGGTACGCAGGCCTCTCACTGTTGTGGTCTCCCCCGTTGCGGAGCACAGGCTCTGGATGCACAGGCTCAGTGGCCATGGCTCACGGGCCTAGCCGCTCCGCGGCATGTGGGATCTTCCCGGACCAGGGCAGGAATCCGTGTCCCCTGCATGGGCAGGCGGACTCTCAACCACTGCACCACCAGGGAAGCCCTATCCCACAGGTTTTTGATCATCGTGTTTACATTGTCATTTGTCTCTAGGTATTTTTTTATTTCCTCTTTGATTTCTTCAGTGATCTCTTGCTTATTTAGTAATGTATTGTTTAGCCTCCATGTGTTTGTGATTTTTACATTTTTTTCCCCTGTAATTGATTTCTAATCTCATAGGGCTGTGGTTGGAAAAGATGCTTGATATGGTTTCATTTTTCTTAAATTTCCAAGACTTGATTTGTGACCCAAGATGTGATCTATCCTGGAGAATGTTCCTCGTGCACTTGAGAAGAAAGTGTATTCTTCTGTTTTTGGATGGAATTGCCTATAAATATCAATTAAATCTATCTGGTCTATTGTGTCATTTAAAGCTTGTGTTTCCCTATTAATTTTCTGTCTGGATGATCTGTCCTTTGGTGTAAGTGAGGTGTTAAAGTCCCCCACTATTATTGTGGTACTGTCGATTTCCTCTTTTATAGCTGTTAACAGTTGCCTTATGTATTGATGTGCTCCTATGTTGGGTGCATATATATTTATAATTGTTCTATCTTCTTCTTGGATTGATCCCTCGATCATTATGTAGTGTCCTTCCTTGTAACATTCTTTATTTTAAAGTCTATTTTATCTGATATGAATATTGCTACTCCAGCTTTCTTTTGATTCGCATGGAATATCTTTTTCCATCCCTTAACTTTCAGTCTGTATGTGTCCCTAAGTCTGAAATGAGTCTCTTGTAGACAGCATATATATGGGTCTTGTTTTTGTATCCATTCAGCCAGTCTGTGTCTTTTGGTTGGTGCATTTAATCTATTTACATTTAAAGTGATTATTGACATGTATGTTCCTAGTACCATTTTCTTAATTGTTTTGGGTTTCTTTTTGTAGGTCCTTTTCTTCTCTTGTGTTTCCTACTTAGAGAAGTTCCTTTAGCATTTGTTGTAGAGCTGGTTTGGTGGTGCTGAATTCTTGTAGCTTTAGCTTGTCTGTAAAGCTTTTGATTTCTCTGTCAAATCTGAATGGGGTCCTTGCCAGGTAGAATAATCTTGGTTGTAGGTTCTTCCCTTTCATCACCTTATATATATTGTGCCGCTCCCTTCTGGCTTGTAGAGTTTCTGCTGAGAAGTCAGCTGTTAACCTTATGGGAGTTCCCCTATATGTTATTTGTCGTTTTTCCCTTGTTGCTTTCAATAATTTTTCTTTATCTTTAAGTTTTGTCAGTTTGATTACTATGTGTCTCGGCGTGTTTCTCCTTGGGTTTATCCTGCCTGGGACTCTCTGCGCTTCCTGGACTTGGGTGGCTATTTCCTTTCCCATGTTAGGGAAGTTTGCAACTACAATCT
>NC_041223.1:33164341-33216704 GCF_002837175.3 Physeter macrocephalus | reverse complement strand
TCTGTCTTCCAGGTCACTTATCCGTTCTTCTGCCTTAGTTATTCTGCTATTGATTCCTTCTAGTGTATTTTTCATTTCAGTTATTATATTGTTCATCTCTGTTTGTTTGTTCTTTAATTCTGCTAGGTGTTTGTTGTTTAATTCTTCTAAGTGTTTGTTAAACATTTCTTGCATCTTCTCGATCTTTGTCTCCATTCTTTTTCCGAGGTCCTGGATCATCTTCACTATCATTATTCTGAATTCTTTTTCTGGAAGGTTGCCTATCTCCACTTCATTTAGTTGTTTTTCTGGGGTTTAATCTTGTTCCTTCATCTGGTACATAGTCCTCTGCCTTTTGATTTTGTGTATCTTTCTGTGAATGTGGTTTTCATTCCATAGGCTGCACATTGTAGTTCTTCTTGCTTCTGCTGTCTGCCCTCTGGTGGATGAGGCTATCTAAGTGGCTTGTGCAAGCTTCCTGATGGGAGGGATTGGTGATGGGTAGACCTGGGTGTTGCTCTTTGGGGAAGAGCTCAGTAAAACTTTAATCCGCTTGTCTGCTGATGGGTGGGGCTGGGTTCCCTCCCTGTTGGTTGTTTGGCCTGAGGTGACCCAGCCCTGTGGCCTACCTGGCTCTTTGGCGGGGCTAATGGTGGACTCTGGGAGGGCTCATGCCAAGGAGTACTTCACAGAACTTCTGCTGCCAGTGTCTGTGTCCCTGTGGTGAGCCACAGGAGACCCTCCAACACTAGCAGGTAGGTCTGGATCAGTCTCCTATGGGGTCACTGCTCCTTCCCCTGGGTCCTGATGCACACACTACTTTGTGTGTGCCCTCCAAGAGTGGCGTCTCTATCTCTCCCAGTCCTGTCGAAGTCCTGCAGTCAAATCCTGTTAGCCTTCAAAGTCTGATTCTCTGGCAATTCTTCCTCCCATTTGCAGACCCCCAGGTTGAGAAGCCTGATGTGGGGTTCAGAACCTTCACTCCAGTGGGTGGACTTCTGTGGTATAAGTGTTCTCCAGTTTGTGAGTCACCCACCCGGCGGTTATGGGATTTGATTTTATTGTGATTGCACCCCTCCTACCATCTCATTGCAGCTTCTCCTTTGTCTTTAAATGGGGGGCATCTTTTCTGGTGAGTTCCAGTGTCTTCCTGTCGATGATTGTTCAGCAGTTAGTTGTGCTTCTGGTGCTCTCGCAAGAGGGAGTGCACACACCTCCTTCTACTCCGCCATCTTGAACCAATCTCGGAGTAGCAATTCTTTATATTAAACTTCCCCTGTTCAAATAATTATGTGGTTTCTGTACCCTGTTTGGACTCAGGATGATATATACCATGAATAACTAGTTTAATTTCCAGTTCACCATTGGAAATTATACCAATTTACCATTTTACGAGTTTTCATTTCCTCAGTCCTTTGAATTGAAGATTTTTAATGATTGCCCATTTGATGAGTTTGAAATTATATCTCCTTGAAGATTTAATATGTTTTTTTCTTGATCATAAGCCCGTTTTGACCAATCTCTTAAAATAGTATCTGTACTATGTTTTCATATACCAAGCGGAGGTCTGCCTCCTCTGGGTTCTACATGATCATCCCCTAGATGGTATGCTAACAGAGTACCTTGAAGCAGTAAGGCATTTTCTTCGTAAACTAAAGATTCAAAGCCCAAATCTGATTGCCATGCCAGACTCTCAGATTCCTATGCCTATATTTTAAAAACCTCAGCTTCCCATGTTAACATTTTCTCACATTTGCTATAGCACATGTACACTTTCCATATATGTCTGTATGTATGTTTTTATATGCATTATATGAATATATAAATATATATTATACACAGTTTATTATTATTTTTGGAATCATTTGAGAGTAAGATACAGATATCATACCCCTTTATCCCTAAATATTTCAATTTGCATAACTTAGAAACAAGAACAATATCATCTATGATCATGGTTCAGTTTACTTATAAAATAGAGGAAATTTAACAGAAATAAATTTCATTTTGTAATATATGGTCAATATTTAATTAGTCCAGTTTTTTTCCCTTACCCAGGATCTGATATAGCATCACGAATGGCATTTGGTTATAATGTCTCTTTATTCTTTAATCTGGAGTGGGCTTTCCATCTCTCTGTATATTTCACAACACTGATATTTTTGAAAAATATGCATTAGTTGTTTTATACATTGTTCCTCAATTTGAGTATGTCTGATGTTTCCTTATTATTAGATGAAGGTTAGACATTCTTGACAGAAATATCACAGAAATTATATTATCTTCTTTCCAGTGCTTTGTATCATAGGGCACATGGTATCAGTTTCTCCCGATATTGGTGATGTGGACTTTGATCTCTTAAAGTGGTATCTGTCAGTTTCTCCATGTAAAGTTATTATTCCTCCCCTTTGTAATTAATAAGTAATCTATGGGGAAATACTCTGAGACTATGTACTTATCCTGTTTCTCCCCTTCCCCAATATCATTTTTTATATCTCCCTCCTCCCACAGTGAGAACCCTAGTAACCAACAAAATGAATATCTTTACTCATTTGCTGTATCTTATAAATACATGCAATGTAGTTTTATAATTGACACACTAATGCCACTAACAGTAACAAACTAGTTACTGAGTAAAGTTCAGAAATTCTTTACGGTCCTTTTTTCAATAGACCATGTACTATTGAAGATGTATAGAGTACTGTGCTCAAAGTTACTTGAATTATGGGTTTTTTTCCGTATGATTATTTTATTATTTTGGTTTATATTTAGGCTTATTTGTTTCTGTTTACATACAAGTTAGTGATTTACCTTTTTGTCCTTTTAAGTTTAATTTTATCATTTGAATATTTAAAATATTGAATGGCTTACCCTACTCCTATCAACCTCTAAAGAAAACCAATTTTATAAGTTTATGGTTTATTCTTTCAGTGTTTCTTGTTGCAAAAATAAGCAGATATGTGTATGTTATTTTTCTTCTTGTACAAAAGGTAGTAGGGCTTCCCTGGTGGCGCAGTGGTTGCGCGTCCGCCTGCCGATGCAGGGGAACCGGGTTCGCGCCCCGGTCTGGGAGGATCCCGCATGCCGCGGAGCGGCTGGGCCCGTGAGCCATGGCCGCTGAGCCTGCGCGTCCGGAGCCTGTGCTCCGCAACGGGAGAGGCCACAGCAGAGGGAGGCCCGCATACCACAAAAAAAAAAAAAAAAAAAAAAAAACACATTCTGGTCTAAAAAAGGTAGTATACTATACAAACTCTCTTGCACTTTGAATTTTTCATTTAACTGTGTTTCATAGAAATTTATATAGGTTCATAGGGCTCTTCCTCACTCTTTACAGTTTCACAGTTCTCCATTGTGTGGATGTAGGATAGTTTATTCAGCCATTCTCTCTGTATGGTCATTTAGGTCATTTCAGTATTTTCCAATTACAGACAATGTTGCAGCAAGTAATATTATACTTATAAATTTTTGATATTTTGAGGTGTAACTTTGGGGTAAATTCCTAGAAGTGGTATTTCTGCATCAAAGCAGAAATGCATAAGAAGTTGTTTTTGTTTTTGATTTTTTAGATAAGGCCACATTCTCCTCTACAAAGCTTATACTATTTTGCATTCCCTTGAGGAATACATGAGAGTGTCTTAGGCCAATATTTGAGGCATGTACTTTTCTATCACCTGAAAAATCTAGTCTATTAGTTAAAGAAGGCCAAGAAAGGAAGTTGGGATAGGAGACACCTTGTCTTGTCTCCACTGGGAATACTGAGAAACGATTGGAACAGAGAAGAGAGTCAGAAATAGACCAATGTGTTTGTTGAGTAAAACATAAATGTGACATTTGAAACCTGTGTGGAAAGGATACATTTTTCAACAATTGTTATTGACTAAGTGGTTAATCATTTGAGGGAAAAAATTTTGTCAACTAGCAATTGCAGAATGTGCTTATTCAGATGAACCCGGATCAACTCCTGATGGAAATAACTAAAGAGCTTGGATAAAATGTAAAAAATACCTCCCTGAAAGCATAGAAGACATGATGAGACAGTAAAAAATTTCTAGGCCCAAACTGAAAGAAATAAGAACCAAGATTAGTCCCATTAACTCAAAAGTGCCTTGGCCTTTAGGGCATTTTCTGATTCTTGAAAGCTAGAAGTTTAGTTTTGACAACTCATAGGGTGAGGGGAAAGGAAATCAAAACCTATAACTCATCCAAGATAGGCATTCTTCCTACAATAAGCTGGCACTTCACAGGGCTACACCATCAAGGTAAAGGTGAACCAGAAATTAAAACAAAACAAAACAAAACTCTGAAATAGACTTAAAGCTCAAATTAAAATTACTCGAAGTGGTTGAATACAGCCCTAGTCTGGCAGTGCCCCCAAGTGTCTGATAGAAGCAAATGTAAATCCTCTGGAAGAAGGTACAGGCCTCAGATTATTTCCACAAAGATTTTGCAAATATAATGTCCAACACATAATAAATAATGAAGAGGAATATAAGGAAATGAAGCTCTGTGACTGAGAACCAACAGAAAAAACAAACAACAGAAACAGATGCACAAAGACTTCAGATTTTAGAATTATCACACAGTATAAAATAACAATGCTCACTATGCTTAAAGAAATTTTTAAAAGGCTTAGAGATATCAGTAAAGAAGATAAAGTTATAATAAATGATATTTCAGATTCAAAAAAGGACAAATAGAATTTCTAGAAATTAAAAATATAAGCAAAATTAAAACTAGTCACCAATCTCACACCATATACAAAAATTAACTCAAGATGGATCATAGACCTACACATAAAAATCAAATCCATAATGCTTTTAGAAGAAAACATATAACAATATCTTTGTGATTTGGTGGTACACAAAGTTTTCTTAGGTCATAGGAAGCAATAAGCATAAAAGAAAAAAATGACCAAGTTAAAAATGACTGTTTGTCAAAAGACATTGTAAAAATAAATAGGCAAGTTACAAACTGGGGGAAAGATATTTGCAAAGCATATAAAAGATTGGTAATCAGCATCTATAAAGAACATTTACAAGTAATAATGGAAAGGTAATCAACTCAATTTTTTAAATGGACAAAGGGTTTGAGAAAAAGACAGCTAAGGAAAGGAGCAACTTAGAATATTTATTTAGCACCAAAGGAAACTTATACATATACAAAGGAATGAAGAGCAATAGAAATTGTAAATATGCTAATAAATATAAAAGTCCTTTTCTCATTTTCAGTGTTCCTAAATGATAAAGTTAAAGCAAAAATAATAATGTATTATGACATGTCTAATAGGCAAAAATTAAATGTATGAAAATAATAATAAAAAGGACAGAAAAGGAAATGGAAGTGTACTGTTTTAAGGTTCTTACATTAAAGGTGAATTGGTATAATATTATTTGAAGGAAGACTGTGGAAAAAAAAATGCATATAGTAATTTATAGAACAACCACTGAAAAATAAAGTGAAAAGATAGAGATAATAAGCCAAAAGTGTGGATAAAACAGAACAGAGAAAATGCAAAAAAAGACAGGAAAAGAAGAAAAAAGGCAGAGAACAGATAGAACAAAAAAAGAAAAGAAATAATATCATTGTAGAATAAAAGTCATTGTGTTGACCACATTAAATGTAAATGATCTAAGCACTGCAATAAAAGGCAGAAAATTTCTTACTGGTTAGAAAGCAAGAGCCAATTACATACTGTCTGTAAAAGAAAACACTTTAAATATAAAGATACAGATAGGTTAAAAAAAAAAACTTGCAAACACTAATCATGAGAAAGATGGAGAAGCAATACTAATATCAGAAAAAATACATCACAGAACAAAGAATATTAACAAAGATAGAGGTACATTTCAAACTGGCAAAGGAGCAAAGTATCAAAAATATGTACATATCTCAAATGTGTATATATATATAGAATAATGAGCTTAAAATATACAAAGCCAAAACTGACAGATATAAAAGGATAAATAGACAAAAACACATGAAAGTTGAAAACTTTAATACTATTTCAGTAATTGATAGATTAAATAGAGATAAAATTAGCAAGAATATAGTGGAGTTGAACATCACTATCAACCAACTTGACCTAATTGGTATTTAGAAAACACTATATCAAACAAAGGCAGAATATACATTCTTTTCCATGTACAAGAAATACTTATTAAAATAGATGATACGCTAAAAAAAGTTTAGTGTATAAACACATAAAAAAAGTTTCTATGTATTTAAATAGACTGAGGACATACATAGTATGTTAGCTAACACTATGGTGGTAATGGTAATCACTTTGCAATATATGTTTATCACGTCAACATGCTGTAAACCTTAAACTTACACAGTGTTATATGTCAATTATATCTCAATAAAAATTTTTTAAAAAGCATACGTGATATGTTCTCTAACAGTAATGAGATTAAATTAGAAACCAGTAACAGAAATGTGTGGAAAATTCCAAATTTTTGGAAATAACACACAAATAACCCATGGTGAAAAATAAATCACAAGAGAAATTAAAATATATTTTAACTGAATTTTTAAAATGTAAATACAACAAACAAGATTTAAAGGATGCAGCTAAAACAGTGCTTAGAAAGAGAGAAATAACTTTAAAAGCACATGCCAGAAAAGAAAGAAGCTCTAGTATTGATTATCTAAGCTTTTATCCTAAAAAACTAGAGAAAGAGTCAATTAAATCGAGAGTAAATTAGCAGGAAGGAAATATCAGTAGTGATCAGAGCAGACACCAGTGATCAAACAACAAAGAATATTAATGAAACAAAAGTTAGTACTTTAAAAAGACCAATAAAATTTATAAACAGCTACTTAGACTGAACAAGAAAATAAGAGAAATCACAAAATAAATTAAAATTACCAATATCAGAAATAAAAGAGAGAAAATCATTACAGATCCCACAGATATTTTAAAAATCTTAAGGGAATATTATGAGCAATCTTAAGAGAATAAATTTGATAATTATATACAATGAATGAATTCCATGAAGGATACAAATTACCAAATCTGACTCAAGAAGAAATAGAAATTCTAAATAGCTCTCTATTTGTTAAAGATATCAAACAATAATTTCAAAATTTTCAGCAAAAACTCTGGGCCAGATAGCTTCACTGGTAAATCCTATCAAACATTTAAACATTTTAAAAGAAATAATATAATTGTAGACAAATTTATTCAAAAAACAAAGAGGAAGGACCACATCTCAACTCATATTATGAGCACAGCATTTCCCTGACACTGAACCAAAGACATTACCAGAAAAGAAAACTACACACTGATATTCCTAGTAAGCATAAGCCAAAAAATAAGAATTAAAATCTTTAATAAAAATATTAGCAAATAATAAAAAAGATACATAACATAATAATACATCACTTCACAAATTACAGTTTATCTCAGGAACGCAAGGCTGGTTTAATATTCAAAATTCAGTCAAGGTAATTCACCACATTAACAAAATAAACAAGAAAAAAATTATATGATCAGCTCAAGAGATGCAGAGAGGCATTTGGGAAAATTCAACACCCATTTCATTAGGAAAAATAAAACTCTTGGCAAGTTAGAAATGAGAGGGAACTTTTTAAAATTAATAAAATGTTCCCATAAAAACTCTACAACTAATAGCGTATAATATGCTAAAAGACTGAATGCCTTTCTTCTAAAATCATGGACAAGGCAAAGCTCTGCACTCTTGCCATTGTTGATCAATAATATATTAGTTTGATAAGCTAATTCTAAAATTTGTATGAAGATACAAAGGACTGAGAGCAACCAAAATAATTTGAAAAATAAAAAGAAAAATAGAGGGTTTTTACTTCCTGGTTTCAAGATTTAATAGCTAAATTAATCGAAATAGGGAGGATTTGTGTAATGGTTGAGGTATAGTTTAGCAGAACAGAAGGTAGAGTCCAGAAGGAGATCTGTACATATCTGATTACTTGATAAGGTCCTAAAGTAGTTCCTAAAAGTAGTTCAATGGAGAAAGGGTAATCTTTTCAAGAAATGGTGTTGAAAAAATTGAAAATCCAGGTGGAAAAATATTAACCTTGATCTTATCTTCTAACACACACAGATATTAACTTGAAATAGATCATAGGAAAACCCAAAGGCATAAAACTTATGAAGGAAAACATAACTTAAAGTCTTCATGATCTTGGGATAGGCAAAGGTGTCATTTACATGACACAAAACCCACTAACCACAAAATAAAGAATAATAATTTAAACTTCATTAAAACTAAAATCTTCTGATCCTCAAAAAACATCATTAAAATCACTTCCAATTCTGCTAAGGAATATAAGCTCCCTAAAAATCCATTCTTCCCATGATAATAAACCGTAAACAAAATATTAAAAACAACTATCTGAGAACTCTGAAGAGTTGAATAAAAAAAGCAGGCAGATATGGAGAAGAATCAAACTTACAGAAGTGACTGGCATGGGGTGGGGAGTTTACTATGGTTTTGGGGGTGAGTTCACTTGTGGCAGTTGCAGTTATTGTTGCTGTTGTTATTGGTGTTGTTTGCAGCTTTCCCAAGATAGACTCAGAGTCATGCAATAGTGAGAGTAGCTAGATTTCCTAGAGAAACCCTGACATACTTCTTGGTAAAGGAAATATGGAAAGTAGGCTAGGCAAGCTGCAGAGTGGAGAAAAATTTTAAACAAGAGAGAGCTGGAGAAGAGGGAGTCATCTAATTTTGCTTATGAACACACACAAAGACTCTGCCAATCCCCAGAACCATGTATACATGGAACAGACTCAAAACCTCACAACAGAAGCTCAGAGAAATAAATTGGGATTTGTTCCACCACTCAAAGAAGATTAAAAAGGTTACCATGAACCCAACTGGGTTAATTGCCTGCTAAAACAAAAACATCAATGTTCTCCAGAGAATTATAATAGAACCCCAAATCTAGACATCATACAAGTCACAACATCCAGGATACAATCCAAAATTACTTGTCATAAAAGTAACTAGGAAAATATGAACCATTCTCAGGGGAAAAGACAATTCACAGATGCCAATTCTAAAATTATCAAGTTATCAAAGTTATCAGATAAGGACTTTACTAATAGCTATTATAACTTTCAATGAGGTAAAGATGAACACACCTGAAATGAATGAAATAAAGAAAATATCAGTAGAGAAATATATTACAAAAAATAATAAAATGGAAAGTTTTAGAATTGAAACATATAACAATGGAAATAAAATTTTCACTGGATAGACTCAATAGCAGAATATAGATGACCAAAAAAAAAAAAACAGAGCTAGTGAACTTTAAATCAGATCAATAGAAATTTTCTAACGTGAAGAACAAAGAGAAAAAAGTTAAAAAAGAAAGAGCTTCAGGAAACTGGGAAAATATCAGACAGTCTAATGTACATGTAATTGGAATCCAAGAAGAATAAAAGACTGGGACAGAAAAATATTTGAAGCAATAATTGTCAAAAATAACCTAAATTTTGTGGAAGAGAGAAATTAACAGATTCAGGAAGCTCAGAGAACTCCGAACAGCATAACTTCAAAAAAAATCATGGCTAAGAACAAAAATAACAAATATTGGCAATGATGTGGAGAAAAGGGAACACTCCTACACTGTTGGTGAGAATGTAAGTTGGTGCAGCCACTGTGGAAAACAGTATGGAGGTTTCTCAAAAAACTAAAAATAAAACCACCATATGACCTAGCAATTCCACTCCTGGGCATATATCCAAAATAAAACAAAAGTACTAATTCAAAAAGATATATGCACCCAATGTTCATAGAAGCATTATTTATTATTGCCAAGACATGGAAGCAACCTAAGTGTCCATCAACAGATGAATGGATAAAGAAGATGGAATACTACTCAGCCATAAAAAAGAATGAAATTTTGCCATTTGCAGCAACATAGATGGACTTGGAGGGCATTATGCTGGGTGAAATAGTCAGAGAAAGGCAAATACTGTATGATATCACTCATATGTTGAATCTAAAAACTACAACAAACTAGTGAATATAACAAAAAAGAAGCAGGCTCACAGATACAGAGAACACACTAGTGGTTACCAGTGGGGGATGTAATATAGGGGTGGGGGAGTGGGAGGTACAAACTTTTGGGTGTAATGTAGTCTCAAGGATGTATTGCACAACACAGGGAATATAGCCAATGTTCTGTAATAACTGCAAATGGAAAGTAACCTTTAAAAACTCTATAAAATTTTTTAAAAATAAAAAAAAGCATGGCTAGACACATCATAAACTGCAGAAAGACTAAAGATTTTTTTTAATCTTAAGAAAAGTTATAAAAAAATGACTCATACAGAGTAGCAATGATTTGAATGACTGCAGATTTATCATCAGAAACCATGGAGGCCAGATGACATGAAACAACATCTTTGAAGTGCTGAAAGGAAAAAATTTATCAACCCAAAGTTTTATATCCAGCCAAAATATCCCTCAGAATTTAGGCAAGATAAAGACATTTTCATATAAAGAAAACTAAAATAATTTCTTGCCAACAGCCCTACACTATAAAAAATGCTAAAAGAAGGCCTCCAGGCTGAAGCAAATGGTGCTAGAAGGAAATTTTGATTTCAGATCAAATAACAAACATCAGAAATGCTAAATATCTGAATAAATATGAGTCTTTTTTCCCCTCTTGAGTGTTTTAAAATACATATGACTTTTTAAAGCAAAATTTTAATATTCTCATGCATTGTTTTCAATGTATATCAATATAATGATAGCTCTAACACAAGGATGGCAGGGGGAGGGTAAGCAGTCTATATTGTTGAAAGGTTTTTATATTTTACATGAAACTGTTAGTGTCATATTAGCTTTAGATAGACTGTGAAAGGTGATAGATAGATAGGTAGATAGAGTAATTCCTAGATCAATTCCTTAAAAAAATGAAAAAAAGTGTATCTTAAAAACCAGTAGATAAAATGGAATACTGAAAAAAATAGTGAAATAATCCAAAATCAGGCAGGAAAGGGGGAAGAGCGGGACAAAATAACAGTGAGAAAAAAAGCAGAAAACAATAAGCTGGCTGACTAAATCCATCTTTATCAGTAATTGTATTAAATGTTAATTGGAGGGCTTCCCTGGTGGTGCAGTGGTTAAGAATCTGCCTGCCAATGCAGGGTTCAAGCCCTGGTCTGGGAAGATCCCACATGCAGCGGAGCAGCTAAGCCCATGTGCCACAACTACTTAGCCTGCGCTCTAGATCCTGCAAGCCACAACTACTGAAGCCCACGCAGCTAGAGCCCATGCTCCATAACAAGAGAAGCCACCGCATTGAGAAGCCTGCGCACCACAACGAGAGTGGCCCCTGCTCTTTTCAACCAGAGAAAAGCCTGCGTGTAGCAACGAAGATGCAACGCAGCCAAAAATAAAATAAATAAAATAAATAAATTTAAATTTAAAAAAATGTTAATTGGAGCCTACACACCCCCAATTAAAAGAAAGATATTGACAGATTGGACAAAAAAAAAAAAAATTAGGTCCTGCCTTTAAGAAGAAGTGAACTACTGATAACTGCAATATATATGCATATAAAACATATAAAAACATTTTGCTGAGTAATAAAAGCCAAACACAAAATATGTCATTTATATAAAATTTTAGACTAGGCGAAACTAATCCAAAATGACAGAAAGCATGTCAGTGGTTGCCTGCGGTCAGGAAGTTAGAGGTGATAAAACTTTATGTGTGATAGAAATATTATATTTTTTGATTTGGTTGATGACTAAAAGGTATGCACATTTGTCAAACTGTAAACTTAAGATGGATGCATTTTATTTTATGTAAATTATCCTCAATAAACTTGAATCAAAACATTAAAACAAGTTAGAATTTAGCTATATGAACTTTAAGTTTTTTAATATGTATATGTTTATATATATTTTCATTTTGAAAGAAAGAAATTAGTTTAATTCTACTCCTCCTTCTGCCCTGTGCTACACAAAATTATGTTGAACTCAGTAGTCTAGACCTTGGGAAAATAACACTTTCTTCTTACTGTTTTTGGAAAACATAGCTCATCAGAGGGAAAAAGCTTATGCCATGGCTTCAGATTTGGATTTAAATCCCATCTGATATTTAGTATATATCTCTTGATAAATCCCTTGTTCCTTTGGAGTTGCTCTCTCCTGCCATTAAAATGGCTGTAATACCTGTCTTGCTGGGCTGCCAGAAGTAAACAAGACGTGGTGTGTAAAGTACCTGGCACAGATAGGAAACTGGAAAGAAATGGTTGCCCCCTTTTTTAGAAGAATCACAGATCCTAGATTTTTAAAAATAAATTTATTTATTTTATTTTTGGCTGCGTTGGGTCTTTGTTTCTGTGCGCGGGCTTTCTCTGGTTGTGGCGATCGGGCTTCTCATTGCGGTGGCTTCTCTTGTTGCAGAGCATGGGCTCGGTGCACAGGCTTCAGTAGTTGTGGCACACAGGCTTAGTTGCTCTGCAGCATGTGGGATCTTCCCAGACCAAGGATCGAACCTGTGTGCCCTGCATTGGCAGGTGGATTCTTAACCACGGTGCCACCAGGGAAGCCCCACAGGTCCTAGATTTTTAAAAACAAGCCTAATTCCAAATGTTCCATTGAACCTATAATCTCATGTATACTTCTCATACTATGCATTCTGGAGTGTTTGTTAAAAAAAAAATAGGTGACTGTGTTTTTAAAGGAAAAAATATATGGTTTATTTTAGTTGTCACTAAGTTTAAAAGACTGCAGGTCACTTAGTCAACAATATCTATTGACCACCCATTATGTGTCAGGCACTTTTCTAGTCTCTGGGGTTACTGTTGGGGAGGGGGTTGATAGGGAATAACTAAAATGTCTTTAGTTAGTGATATATATATATATATATATATATATATATATATATACACACACAATATATATATATATACACACACACACACACACTAATTGTATGAATGTATATACACACACACACAAATGTAGTATAGTGAATTTATACACAATTTTGAAACATTTTGCAGTATTCTGCATGGTAATAAGATTGTAGGGTCCTGCTTCAGCTCTGGCAAAACTGATGTCATACTGGGCAAATAAACTACATTAGTTTCCTCATCTACAGAACAAGAGATTTGAACTATGTTTCCTTTCAACTCTAAGACTTAGGTATGGAAAAATATCTAAAGTTTTTTTCTGATTTTCAAAATCATTCATTCATATATTATTTTTTCCACTAATTCTGAATGTACATTATTAATCAGTTATAGGTCTATAGGTAAATAAGTTTGGTTTCTGAATTATCATCTCAAAAAAACACAAAATTTTTATTCATTCACTCATTAAATATTTTCTGAGCACCCTCTATGTGTAAATAACTATGCCAAGTTCTAAGTATAAAGTAATGATCAAAACAGTCTTGGTCCCTGACCTCATAGAATGTACTAGGTTTAGAGGGTAAGGAAGAAGTTCTCTGATTTGGAAGAAAATAAAAAATTCAATTTTGATAGGTTAAATTAGAGACTCCTGATACACATCACAGTGGAGCTGGCATGTAAGACAAATTAGGGAGACATCACCGGAGAGATAATATTTAAAACCACGAGACTGGATGGGGTCAGCTTGAGAGAGTATGTACAGTGAGAAGAAAAGAAATCACAGGTCTAAATTTTAAGGAAAGTTAAGATTTAGAGATTAGGCATAGGAAGAGTTGCTTACAAAGAAGACTAAGAAGAGATGGAAGAGATAGAATGAAAACCAGAGTGTAGCGTATCCCAAAGAGGGAGATGGTTAACTGTATCAAATACAGATTAAGTGAAGGAAGGATCCATTGCATTTGGAAA
The DNA here is from genome assembly GCF_002837175.3 of Physeter macrocephalus. NCBI lineage: Eukaryota > Metazoa > Chordata > Mammalia > Artiodactyla > Physeteridae > Physeter > Physeter macrocephalus. The sequence continues at coordinate 33,202,904 of NC_041223.1, read as the reverse complement.
ATCTAACGTTACTGCTACACTTGGCAAACACAGTTTCAGTGGGCTGGTTGAAGCAAGGTTGGAATGTGCTGAGAAGTAACGGAGGGTACAAAGTTGAGTCTCTGCGTGGACAAGATTAGAGAGAAAAAGCTCTGGTAGTTGAAAGGAAATATAGGCATGCCAGGTTTTGTTGTTTGCTTGCTTCTTAGTGTGACTGTTTTGTTTTCATTTTTATTTTTTAGAATGAGTAATATCAGGGCTGAAGGGAGGTCGAAGATGAACAAGACAGGAGAGAACTGACGAATGAGAATTCTTAGATCGTGAGGAGTGATGTAATCCAAAGGAGAATGGAAAGGTTGGTCTCTGACACTTTTCAAAGGCTGAAAGCAGTGGAAGGATGACAATGCAGAAAGGTTTGTAGAAGATGGATGAAGGAAAAAGAGGTAGTATGGTGGAAAGTTTAGAAGCCAGACTATGAAACCAGTTTCAAATCCAACTCCTTCCACTTACTAGCTTGATCAAATTCTGCTTTCCGGACTTCAATTTCTTCATCTGTGAAATGGATGGAAAGTATTACCTATGTCATAGATTTGTGAATTTTTAAATGAGTTAACATTTATAAGAGCACTTTCAGAATATCTGGCACCTACCAAGTGCTGTATAGGTGGTAGCTATGATTATATCATTGTGGGATGATAAAGAAGGTCCTGTTTGATCGTTCCTATTTTATCCAAGAAATGGGATGAATATGAAAAAAATGTTAACCTTTCCAAAAGGCAAAGTCTTGTAAACAAACAATGAGAACACCTTTTTTTCTGTTAAATTGCTAAAGATTTAAAAGCTGTAATACCCACTGTTGGTGATGGTGGGGTGAATCAGGCCTACTCCTCCACATCTGGTGAAAGCATAATGTGTACATCCTCTTCAGGAGGCAATTTGGTTCTATGAATCACAAGATTTTATTATGCCAATAACACAGAGGTCCTCAGAGGAGGGGTGTGTGCTATGAAGTGGGGGTGGAAAGTCCTGCCACTGAGAAAGCCAGTTAGTTACATTTGACTCCGTCCCCAGTCCCCTGATTGATGAAACTTCAGGTCCTTCCCATGGTTCCTGTTAATTCCCAGGTTTATGCTCTGCAGTATAATCGGCCTTCGGCTCCTGTGTTTGTATGCTGTCTTTGTTTCTCTTTCCAGCAATTCGGCTTCTTCACAAGTCTCCAAAAGAAATCCACTCAGAGGGAGGGGCTCGTGTCCTTGGAGCACACAGTCTCACATCTTATTTCTCTGTCTTATTCTCTGCCCCCAGTCCCCAACCCCCTCTCCCTGACCTGCCATTGCCTCTGGGGGTTCAAAATTCTTCTCTATTGTGCAGAGCACTTCAGCTCTTCTAAATTTCTATCAGTAATTCCAAAATGCATAGTAAGCCCTTCAAGGCATCCTGGAGAGTATCCTAAGACCGACTGTTCCTAGAAGGGTTGTCAATGACAAAATTTTGCTACTGCCTCAGCAATTCTATGTCCAGAACTAAGAATAATCAACTACTCGTTTGAGTATTATAACCACCCAAACATAAACAACTTGAATACTCAACTGAAAGGGTTAATAAATCATGATATATATCACGTGATGGAGTGTCACACAACTATTAAAGTACGGTTTGGAAAACACTTAATATGGAGGAAATTTTTGCAATACATTTAAAAAAATACACTGAAGTACTAAGAATAAAACAACCAAAAAGGGGTAGACCCTAATCTCCCTTCTCATCAACACTTTAATAAGGAATAATGCATGTATGAGGTTATAAAATTTAAACAGTGCAGAAAGTCACAAAACGAAAAGTGAAAGACCTCATTTCCGTCTTTCCCCTACCATCACTCTCCAAGTGAACAATTGCTTATTATACTTCCTAATTTTAAAAAGCATAAATCTGCATAAATTCACATCTATCTTTATTTTAATTTTACACAAAAGAGAGCATACAATTTACATAGTTTTATACCTTTTTAATGTTTATGATACATTTTAGAGATCTTTAGCAAATATGTATATGTATAGATACACATTTTTAATATAGCTTTGATAATATTCCACATTATTCCATTGTATCAATATACTCTACTCAGTACCCTATTTTTGGAAACTCTGGTTGCCATATTTTCTTCCAAAAGATTGCTCCAATTTACACTTCAATTTACAGTTTTCCCATATTTTCATTGCATCTGTACCAAGTATCATTAAAATTTACTATATATATTTAAAAGAAAAAAGAAGCCCAATATAAAAATGTCAGTAAAGTCATTCAGCTACCAGTAAATTAGAGCCTACTATGTGAATTTGAAAATCATGGCATTGTATTACATGGTATTACACAACAATTACAGAGATTAGTAAAATATGGTGCTTAGTCTCTGCCCTCAGTCTAATAATCTGGTGGGTGGGGGGAGGAGGAAGATGTAAATAAGTGATAACAATACAGAAAAGAATAGAAAAGAAAAAGAGCACAAAAGAGAGGGAAATAATTGCCATACTAAAATTAAGATGAAGAGCAGAGCATAGAGGAAGAAATGATTTATTTCCACTGGGATTATGGAAACCTTCGTGGTACAGGTGCCATTTTACTTGGGATTTAAAAACCATGACAGCTACCATTTGTTGATGGTACCGGGAACTATGCTGATTTACCTTAAGTGCATTTTCTAATTTAATCTCTTGTAACAATTTGAGGTAGATAAGATTTTCACAGGCATTTTACAGGTAAGAAATCAGAATCTGAGCAAGATTAATAACGTTACACAGCTGTTAACCATACACCTTACATGCACAGCTCTTTTAATTCTCATAACGTTCCTGTGAAGTAAGAACTACTATTACCCCTGTTACAGGTGATAAAAATAAGGCACAGAGGGCTTAAGTTATTTGCTTAAGGTCACAGTGACTGATAAGCGGCAGAACAGGGACACAAACCAAGGCAATCTCAGAGCCCAAGTCCATGGCTGGTTTGCCGTGGGAAGGAATAGGATGAGGAGAGGGCACCTGAAGAGGAGAGAGCTGCATGCGTGTGGTCAGTGTGAGGGATGGATTGGCTGAGCCAGACTCTGGAAGCAAAAGTGACCAGTAAGGGAGCTGTATATTGGGGACTGGACAAGGCTAATAGAAGTGAGAAGGGAATAAGTTTATGGAAATGAGATGCGGTGCAGAGGTAGAATAGAGAAGACTTGATGACTAATCGGATGCCTCAATCACAGCCCTCTCAGCCTTCACCTCTCTAAACTAAGCATTTTACTCCCTTTAGTCAGAGCTCACAGGCAGCCTTTTATTCCTTTCCTTTGGATTATTTTAGAGGCCTGTTTCAGGATGCTTCTGTTAGAAATGAGTACCTTCTTGTGCAATGTGGGCTTGAGAAAGGATGATGATAATGAGCTTTGCACCGGAATAGTACTTCTCCCTTCCTAGCTCAAGAATGCAGCAGTCATGAGGTTAGGATAGTGGTTATCAATCAGGTTGCAAGTGAAATAGCATCCTACCCTCCAGTAGTTTTCAAAGATGAATGGAGAGATATGTCCAATTGCCATTTTCCAGTTTTCCTAACACTTCTTTCTGTAGCATTCCACACTGTTGATTATTCCCTCCTTGAAGTCCTCTCTGCCATTAACTTCTCCATTATTACTCTTAACTGATTTTCCTCCTACGTCTCTGACTTGCCTTCCCGTTCCCCCTAAGTAGTACTGTCTGCTCCTTTGCTTGCCTGTTAAGGGACCGTGTTCCTCAAGGTTTGCTCAGCATTCTTTAATTCTCCTTCTGTTGCTACCTAAAATCTCAAATAAATTTACTTAGAATCTTTGAACTGTCAGTTCACAGAAATAAGAGGACCTGGATCTCTTTACTTCACTGTTTTTATTCATAGAACCTCATTAAAGTTATAACTAGGGCTCTAAACCCATTTCTGAGAAGGTCACATGGGTCAACTTTACTTATCTCCTCTTCTCAGCAGACCCAATGATTGGTCCTGACTTCAGCTCTGCTCTGGACTCTGCTCCTTGACTGTATTCATGCCTAGACCTATGACTGCCCTGCTTTTGACTACTATGTGCAAACACTTCATTTGGCCCAATCTAGTTATCAGTAATCTATATCAGTAGTTCCCAGATTTTACAACACATTGAGTCACCTAGGGATCTTAAAAAATCTTGTCACCTGGTCCCCACCCAGACATGCTGATTTAATTGGTACGAGGGTGGACTTTAAAAAGCTCACCACATTATTCTAATGTGCAGTAAATTTGGGAACTACTGCCCTGTAGAGTAGTTCTCACACCCAGTTACTCATGGGAATCACTTAGGAAGCTTCTTTAAAAAAATACAAATTTGGGGGTTCTACCTTAGACCTCAGCCACTGGGACCCAGGAGTCTTCACTTTTTACAAGTCTCCAGATGAATGGAATATTGAGATCAATTCCCTGCCATGTGTGCAACTTGAAGTGGGCCTTTATGGCCAGATTACCACTGCCTTCATACCAGTTTTTTTTAATGGCACCATAATATAACTTCCACCTATATCTGACGGACAGCCAGTCTATACCTTCTCTTCCTGTCCATGTTCTGTGATCCAGATTCGTGTATATAAGATCCCAAAGATATTTGGCTGTCATGCCATGTGCACTTCAAATTCAACATGGCCCAAACTGAACTCATCAATTTTTAATTTGGGGGGTTTCTCTTCTCTGTCTCATCCAGGTGAACTTCACCCCTACCTATATAAGTAAACAAGTCCCAAGCCTAGACACCATGTTTGACTTCTCTTAACCCACAGCCAACAGCAACTAAGTCAGCTACACTAAACTGTATGCTGTTGATTCTTTCTGTTTTGCAGATGACAGCCTTCGTTCAGATCCATGTTATCTCTCAACCAGAGTACTTTTAATAACCTAACTGGTCTTCTTGCCGCAAATTTCCTGACTGCTAATCTCAGCTTTCTTCCAGTTCTTTACTGCTGCTTGAGTGAACTTTCTAAAGTGCAAATATGATCTTATCACCACTCTGCTTAAAATCTTTTAGTGGCTTCACCTTGCCATTAGGATAAAATTCAAACTTTCAAGCATATAAAGTCCCATGAGTTTTGCCTCCAGCCTCATTCCTCGGGACAGTTTCCCTTTTATGTGAGTCACCTGGGGCCCCACTCCAGACCTACCAAATCAGATTCCCTGGAGGAAAAGGCTAGATATCCAATATTTAACAAGCCCTAGGTGATTCTGCTGATCACGCAAGATTGAGAAACATAGCCCACAGACACACCCAGAACACCTGTCACTTTAAAAAGCCAACTTGCATGAGGCTTCTTGAATAAACTACATGGTGTCATATCTTTACTGTCATTTGCCTGTGCCCTTTCAGCTGGCTCCCTTCTATTTTTCCCTCCAGATACCCTCATGGGATGGAGTTTCCTGACTCTTCTGGTACTACTCTTCTGGACTCCTCTTGTATTTCTGTAACACCCTGTGCCCTTCCTTGTTCCACTATTTACCACCTTGTCATTTTCTTGTCTAGCTTCCCCATTAGAATTTGAATTCCTTGATGGTAAACATACTGTCTTGTTTTTCTTTTTTTTTTAATCCACAGATTTCAGCACAATGTTAAGCATAATGACTATCCGTTGAATGTATTACTAGAAAATGAAAACGGAGGAGTCCATTGTTAAATAAACAGGGTTGTCAAAAGCCTAGGCAGAATTAGCAATACAGACGAGTATCCAAATTTGAATTTAAGTCTGGAGGTCCCATACCAATAATTTAAAATACAAGTACATAGAATCATAGTGTAAGTACAGCATAGGTCAAAGTTTTTAATTGCAGGTGATAGACACGGATGCAGGCTGATTGGAACAGAAAAGGAATCTATTGAAAGGTTGTTGGAAAGCCCACAGAATTTCCAGGAAGACTAAAATGCCAGGCTTTGAAAACAGGCAGGAACAAAGGAAGGCTGAGCAGCTAGAATCATGGCCACGGCTGAACAATGGAGGCTGCAGCTCACCCACCTGTCTCCACCAGCACAAGGCACGATGCTGCAGTCGATGCTGCTTCTAGTGACTGTTGCTGTGGCTGCTGTCGCTAAAATAAATTCTCCACTCACCCTGTTTCATTGCCTTACTCACCCCACTGAAATCTCAGGCTGGTCCAAATGACTGGACAAATGTACGTCTGGGTGTGTGTGAGATGGAGGTGCTGTGAGAGCACGCTCCGGACTTCTCAGCATCCATGTGCACATGGAACAGAGGTTCCTAGCTTGGAGAACTTCCCAGATAAAGGCAGGAGTTCAGATCCTGGATAGCCAGTTTAAAATAAAACTTTCTAATTTTATGTAGTGTTACAAAATGGTAAAATTAATTAAAATCCTAGGTCTCTCTTAATTTCTGAGTAAGATAACAACATTCAGTACATACTGTGATATCAGACTTGCAGAAGTCTGTAGGCAGCAAAAACCGCAGCATACTTCCTCCAGGACACTTGGAGAATGAATAGGAATCAGAGGAGAAAGTTAGGTTCCAAATAAGGGGGATAGAGAGGAGAGTGGTGGGCTCAAAATTGGTACTGCAGGGTCAAGAGTTTGTAGCTGGGGAGATCAAATTGAAGCAAGGGGGTGAGAACAAACATAGGTTCTGGATGATTGCCTTATACATGGGGAAGTATTCAAGGTTAATAGTTCTCTTCAAATTGTATTTCTTTGTTTTTATCTAAAGAAAGATTTTTTTTGTAAAAAGAATAGATGCTTTAAAATTTTTCAGCAATATTGAAAAATGCAAAAGAGAAGGTTGGAACAATCACTTCAAATCCTACCCCCAAGAAATACCATTAACACTAGGGGGGACATCATTCTAACCATCGTTCCACACATGGTAGATGTGTAGAAAATATATACACATGTATACAGATGAAAGCATCTGGGCTGCCACATTGCACCACTCAAGAGGTCAACATTCATCCAGAATGCATGTGATAAGGATAATTGATTGGATGGATGGATGAATGGACTTTTGTTAAATGATCTCATTTTAAAAATAAAAATAATAGCTTTAATTTTCATTGAGAGAAAAAATTAAAGGAATTTGTGGACTTCAAATATGTTTCTTCATCACAAAATACATTAGTTCCTTTTTTAAAAAAGACTCTCTTAGGTTAAAAACGAATTTGTTAAAAAATAAGATTGAAATTGTTGTGTTTCTTGTTTCAATTGAATGTTTTGGTTTTAGACAGTGTCAGTTGACTCACTGCTATGAAAGATGAGTCCTGCAGCCCTCTTATGCTTGTCGTCTCATACCCCTCTCAATTTTGCTTTGTTTGAGTTATTTTATTTTTATACTGTCAAGATTTATTACAGTTGTATTCTGTATTTTCCAGTAGTCTATTTGGAAATGGCTTAATTGCTCACGTGTTTGTTTTTTTATTTTTGCTACCACTTATCCATTTCCCAGTTTTAAATTTTGATTCATTTCTTAATCAGCTGGATTTTTGTCTTCAAATATATTTTACTTTACAAGAAAATCTCAGTGTGTTATATTCCCTGAGCTCTTTCTTTTTAAAGTATGTTTGTTTTCACTTACATGACACCGTGCCTGGGAAAATGTTCTTCGGTCCTACTTTCTTTACTCCAGATCTCTTTTTCACATTTCTCTATCATTTCTTTGGCCTTGAATACTGCTGTGGAAAAGAATGTGATGCCAACCTGTTTCTTTTTTTTCTTTTGTACGTGATTTGGTTTTTTGCCTGGATGTTAGACTATTCATCTTTATACTTTCAAGTTCAACAAATAAATCAGAAGTTTCCTAGGGCTGAGACTTCCTTATATAATTATTCTCATCAGAATTTGAGGTGTGATTATTGCTCTCCTTACTTTGGCAGTCCTGAGAAACAGCAGTCTTTTAGCAAGTCTGTAAAGCCAGGGAGTATGAATGCATTAAGAAGAATGCCAGATGGTATCTCTGATTCTGATTTTGTCTTCTAGGTCCATTGCTTTTGGTTTTTGTTCCTTCTCATGTTCAAGCAAGTCTTGTACCTCTTCTTGGGTGGCTTGGAGTGATTTCATGCACTCAACAGTTGCTGGAAAGATGGTGAGGTAAGGAAGTAACAGGAGTAGAAATTATTGTTACTGTGGAGGAGAGTGCTCTTGGTGGAGAGTTGTAATGAGTTCTGCCCAGAGCAAGTGTGGTAGACCAGATATATTGTTAGGAAGATGAGTTTTGTAAGATTTCTTCTGCCTGGCTAATGGTCTTGTGATTTGTTGTAGATAGATACATACGGATGGAAGGGTCTGAACAGAATTTTCTTTCTAGAATAGGTAGATGAAGTAGTTGACAGTCTGTGGAGGTAAAATACTTCTGCATTGTCCTCTCATGTAAAGATAATACATGTCATCTTGGTGAGGGCATATACTTCCACCAAGACAATTTTGTACCTTAGTAAGGAAAAGGAGAGCAGCCAATGATAAAATACATGATGATGTTATCCCAGAGGTGCTTGGAGGGGGATGTCAAGAGGACTTGAAACAATTATTCTGGACCGTTAAATCTATCCTGCATATATGCACATGACATAGGTGTTTGTGTTTTGGATGTTAATATGCCAAAGGTAGAGTCATCAGACATTCCGGAGGATTATTTTAAATGTTTTTAGTGGGCAACAGTGCCCCCAGATGCAGAAGCACAGAATTTGTGGGTATGCATCTCATGCCAAGATATATATCAAATTGTTTTGGTTAAGAAGTCTCTCTGCTATCACTGGACCACACTACTGGGAGCCCTGGATACTGACCAAGTGCTGGGCCTCTAGGCATTGGTTGGCTTCCCTAGGATAGCCTTCCTTAACACTGACTGAGACTGAAAGATCAGGGTTTTTATATAGGAATATTTCTTGTGATGGGCTAGTATTGTGCCTACAGAGCAGTGTATCTGTGTGGTTGTCTGAGCTCTTGTCTCTCGTTAGCGACACAGATAGCAAAATGGAGCTCCCCTTCTCTGATGCAAGTAGAGTTCTAAGATCACCGGTGCTACTCACAGCCTTCACGTGAGATGTGAACCTATCAGTATGTTGAGCCCTTTTAATTTAGTGTACCACCAAACTGTCTTTGTTGGTAGTTTTTTTTTTCCCCTTCACTGGGGAGTTACCCTTAGCTAGAATGAGCTGCCCTGATGAAGAAAAACAGGTCAGCTGCAATGGAACCTTCTTTGGGCCCAAATGGCATTCAAAAAGATATTAGAAAGTTAATTTAGATCAGAGATATAAGCTATAAGCCTATATTATGAAATCAGCCCACAGGCACATTTTCTTTGGCTAAGATGCTCTTTGCCTGCACACAGTCATTAAAAGATTTTTTTCAGTTCCCTATTTTCAAAACTTAGAAAATGTCCCATAAAGCATCCAAGTTTTTCTCTTTTCTTGTAAAACGAGAGAGATGACAATCACACCAAGTGTACATGTCCAGTGGCAACACCAGATCCAAAGCGGCTGAGAAGGGCTGGGGAGCGGGTGTCCTCTTGACATAGGCCTGTGTGCTCCGCTTCTCCAGGGTCCCACCAGTTATTGTCCTCCTGACACAGAGGCCAGCTGTCATTCCCATTTATTGTCACACCTGAACTTCTGTTTTTCATGTGGTAGAGTCAAGAGGAACATTTCCTACCATAAGTGGAAATATATAAGACAGAGGGCAATGGATTTCTTCTTCTTGGCCTGCCTGACTCATTACCTATTGGGAACCTCTGGGCATCTGAGCATATGACTGTTGCTTTATGATAGAAGGGCAAGGTGGCTCAGGTAGGCCGAGATTAGGATACACGTAAACATGATGGTTAGTTTATAGAAAAGGGCAGCTCCTTCCACGCGACCAGCACTTACCTTTGTCATGTAGACTTATTGCTTAGGAGTAGGGATGGCACTGTTGGGGAAAGAAAAGTCAATGGTAATCAGGGACTATTGAATGTCCTTAATTTTTGCAGTAACCTATAGCTTTCTGACTTTTCTCCCTGAGTTTTATTATTATAAAATTATAATGTGATTTATTCAAGTCCTCTGCTTACTCTCCATGCCTGAACTACTGGGCCGATTAGCAGTTTGTGAGCCTAACCAATGACTCTAGGCTAAGCCTCCTTGTGAGCCATGGTTCTAAAATCATCTGAGTTTTATACCAGCCAGATGCTTTGCAACTATGCAGCCATGCAGAATATTATCCTTGTATAAATACAAGTTGTCAACTTACTTTCTTTTGTCCAGCTTTCAAGTTTCTTATGCTCTTTAAAATCATTTCTACATTTATCTTGGAATGACTAATACATTCCCTTGGTTCAAATTCAGAAAGTAAAAAGGTATACAGTGAAACATCTTCCACCCACACCTGTCCCCCAATTATCCAGTGCTCCTCACTGAAGGAAAATCATGTTACCAGTTTCTAATTTATTAATCCAGAAATTGTTTATGCTCATATTTTTCAAACTGTGATCCACTGACCCCTGTGGGTTTCCAAGATGCATTGAGGGTCTGTGAGATCAGAACTATTTTTATAATGATAATGAGGCACATTTGCCATGTTTACTGTTGACATTTTCCCCGGTGATGGAAAAGCAGTGGTGGATAAGACCACTGGCACCTTGACGTGAGTCACGACAGTAGCAATGAACTGTACTAGGAGTCACTGTATTCTTCCCTACCATGTATTCACAGCTAAAAACATTCAAATTTCACTTAAGAATGTCCTTGATGAAGCAGGAAAAGCTAACAATTTTATTAAATCTTGACTCTTGAGTGCCTTTTTAATATTCTGTCTGATGCAAAGGGAAGTACACATGAAACACTTGCGCTGCATTCCAAAGTACCAGGTTGTCTCAAGGGAATGCACTTGCGTGGCCGTTTGAGTTGCAAACCCAAAGCTGCATTTTTCGTGGAACACCATTTTTACTTGAGAGAATGACAGGCAAACTATGGTTATTCATGCAATTGTTTTGGAAACATTTTCTTAAAAATGAACAAAATGTGCCGGTTAATTCAAGAAAAGCAAATGACAGTATAAGCCGCAAATTATAAAATTCGAGCTTTTAACTAAAAATTAGAATTTTGGAAAACTTGTATCCACCAGTGTGAGCTCAATAACTTCACAGTATCTAAAAACTTTTCTGATGAAATTGGTGGTGATACAGCAAATGCAATTTTTTTGATGTTATAAAATGAGACATGTTAGCCTTTAGAAGACATATATATAACTCAGTGGACCAATATTTCCCGAATGACCAATGCATGATCTTAAAAAATCATGCAGGGGTAAAAGAAGTATTCAAAATGCAAGGCAGACCAGTGGATTTTAATGTAACTGGGTATGAAGAGCTCTTTGATAGTTTCAGACACTACATTGCAGTTAACCTTTAAAAAACAATTGTTGAGTTTTGGCGTAATAGCAAAGAAGAATAGCTACAATCATCTAAAAAGCCTTTTGAAATACTTCTGTTTTCCAACCTCTTAACTGTGTGAAACCATATTTTCTTCTTATACTTCAGCCAGAACAACATATCACAACAGATTGAATGCAGAAGCAGATATGAGAATCCAGATGTCTTCTAGTAAGCCAGACATTCAAGAGATTTGCAGAAATACGCCACTCTTAACTTTTTATTTTGAAAAACCCAGCTATTTTTAATAAAAATATTATATTTATGTTAACGTGTAATGGGTTCATTATTGCTGTGTTTTCACGTGATGGAAGGGGCAAGAGAGCTCCCCAGAGTCTCATTTTTAAGGCCACTAATCTCATTCATGAGAGCACTGCCCTCAGGACCTAATCACCTCCCTAAGGCCCCATCTCCTATGCCATCATACTGGGGATTAGGTATCAACATATAACTTTTAGGGGGACACTAACATGCTGTCTATAGCAACATATATTAAATAGATATGTATATATATATATTTATATATATATATGTTCTTTATGTATTCTCCTTTTCTTATACAAAACATCCTATGCTCACTGATCCCACACCGTGCTTTCTGAACTTAACAACATGTCTTCAGATTCATTCCATTATCAGGACACATAGATATTCTTTTTATGGCTACATGTTATCTCCTTGTAAGAATTTGCCATAATTTTAAAATCTAGTCTTATATTGATGAATTTTTAGTTATTTTGTTCTTAGAGATGATGCCACAATGAATAACCTTGTACCTATGTCATGCCACACGCATGTGGGAAGCTATGTAGGAGAGAGTAGAAATGCTGGCCAAATATTCAAGTGCATATGTAATTTTGATATATGTTACAAAACTTGTAAGCTCATGCTTTTTTTTAACCAAAAAAAAGCAAGTAATCTTTAATAGTAATCTATTACAGCTTTATGAAAATAGAGAACATCAATGTTATATGTACGTTGTGGTCAGGTGAGTATAGCAGAGTTGAATGGTATGTACATACATACATGTAATTTACATGTTTTGGAACAAAAACTGACTTTAAAAAATAAAAATTAAGAAAGCTATAAAATCTATTGTAATATATACGGCATATTGTTGATTGTCCATAAATGTTCTATGTCATGGATGTAATTTTGGAGAAGTTATCAGTTTTGGCATTTGTTTGGTCTGTAGTTGAAATGATTTGTTCTTTTGCTGGAGGCCATGAAGCATCTGGCACTGACTGCACCAATGAGCACAAGGTTCCAGCATTTGTAAATTCCAAGTTCACAGTGGCCGGTGAAGGAGATGGTGCTTGTCATTGCAGAAGCAAGATTTCAGAGCCTTGTGGAGATGAATTCCAGGCAAAGGCTGTTGCAGAGAAGCAAGATAAGTTCTTGCCCAGACGTTGCAGGTAAGTGTGTATAGCTCATAGATTTGGGCTGGTAAGTGATATAATGAAGCATCTTTGTGTAGGAGGATTTTTTTTTAATCTTAACATTTTCAGATAAATTTAAAGAAAGTCCTTCGTTACCTCGTCCCTGTCCCCAGATAAGCTTCACAATTTTTTTGGTACTCATTGATCTTTGGCTGATAATCTGGTGTCCCTTATTCTCCCTTTTTTTTTTTTTTTTTTTTTTAATGTGGTATGCGGGCCTCCCTCTGTTGTGGCCTCTCCCGTTGCGGAGCACAGGCTCCGGACGCGCAGGCTCCGGACGCGCAGGCTCAGCGGCCATGGCTCACGGGCCCAGCCGCTCCGCGGCATGTGGGATCCTCCCAGACCGGGGCGCGAACCCGGTTCCCCTGCATTGGCAGGTGGACGCGCAACCACTGCGCCACCAGGGAAGCCCCTATTCTCCCATTTTATCTTCACATATCAACTTAAATGCCACCTCTTCCAGAAAACCTCACAAGGTTCCCTTAAACTCAACAAAATTACTTTCCTTCCTATTCCCAAAGCATCTTGTACTCTCTACGATATTTCTTTATTTTTATAGTTTTGCCACCAGTATTTCTCTAGAATATATTGTGATGTATTATAATTGCCCATTTATTGATAACATCTCCACTATATTTTACATCCTAAGGAGAGTGATGATATGTGTTTTATTTAATGTGTTTTACTCCCAGAACCTAGTATATTACCTGGCATATAGTAGATACTCAATAAATATTTGTTGAATAAATAGAAGGACAAATTTAGCTGAAATATGGGCTCTTGATATCTGGAAATTTGAATTTAAAAGTCCCCAATATCCTAGCAACTACTTTAAACAGCCCTATTTTCACATCATTTGTTTTTACTGTTTCATATAAAATTTCTAGCAAAACAAATGCACATAGTATTTCTGGTATAGATATACTATGGTTTGATGTAATTTAGAATGCTATTTCTCCTCTGTTTTCTGTACCTTCCCTACTGATATTAGTGCTATTTGCCTTATTGGCCATCAATGGCACCTTGGGCCTAAGAGAAAAAAATGGATTCTCCAAAAAGTAACAGGATAAATCACGTAAGAAAAGTACAGTCAATAAGCTGGCATAATATACACATTAATAGCCCAGTGAAAACATGCTTTAGATGATATTATTTAGTGTGAGATTATTTTTCTATATTTTCATCAAAATTGATTTATTTTCCTTGGTTTCTAAACTACCTTAGGTCAACCAAAGAAAGCAGAATCTCAAGATGTGGGGTAACATTATCATATTTTTAATTCTGAAAAGACTTCTTGTGTGTCTACTTACGTGAGCAAGGATCAAGTGAGGAGGAACTCATGAGAGGTTGGAGCTTCAGGAAGCTTCTTCCCCATGTTCCCTGCCACCTCCTCACTTTCCTGTAAGGCAATATCCTACTCATTTCCTTTGAGAAAACTTCTCTCATCCTTTTATTCCAGTTAGGATTCATTATTCCCTCTTCTGTGCACTCTTTTACTATTTTCCCACATGTATTCATACTTTTTTGACTGATCTTGTATCTTCTGAAGAAAATGGGTTTCTTGGGGGTCCACCTTGGTTTTTCTCACGCTGTCTAGCATGATGACTCGCGTATGATATTGTTCTAAAGATGTCAAATGCCTTCGTATCTCTGTAGTGACTTGCCCCCATTGTCTATACAGACATGTGATGTAGAGAATGAGAGTATTCAGAAAAGGTGGAAAAAGCTAGACAAACTCTTAAAAATACAGAAAAGTTTCTGCAAGCACAAGAAGATTTAGATGAAGGAAATAAAAATCATTTCAAGAATAGCATGAGTGAGCTTAAACACTGGCCATCGGCCTAGTTCAAAACTTGACATTAACATTTAGAAGTTTGTCATCTTGACCAATGACTTACATCTCTAAACCTTAGTTTATTCATCTGTAAAATGGGGATAATAAGAGTAGGTATCTGTGTTAGGTAGAATTATAAGCTGGCCCCCAAGTTTCCCCCCAGCTGGTGTGTATTCTTTGTCTAATCATCTCTCCTTGACTGTGGGATGAATGTGTGGGATTTTACTCTAGTGATTAGATTATGTTATGTGACAAAAGAGAAGGGATTTTTCAGATGTAATTAAGGTTTTAATCATCTGACTTTGAGTTAATCAAAAGGGTGATTATCCTTGGGTGGACCTGACTTAATCAGGTAAGCCTTTTAAAGGAGGGTCCAGGGCCTCCCTGAAGGGAGACATTCAAAGTGAGAGAGACATTCAATGTTTGCTTCTTTAATCTTGCCAGGATTGAAGAAGCAAACTCTCCTGTTGTGAGAGGTCTGTGGATGTGGCAAAGAACTGCAGGGGCCTCTGGAGCTGACAATAGGCAGCCTCAGCAGACAATCAGCAAGAAAAAGGGACTTCAGTCCTACAACCACAAGGAGAAGGATTCTGCCAACAACCACATGAGCTCTGAAGAGACCTCCAAACCTCACATGAGACCTTAGCCCTGGCTGTCACCTTGACTGCAGCCCATGAGACCCTGAGCTGAGGACCCAGTTTAGCTATGCCTGGAGCCCTGACCCATAGATACTGTGAGAGCATAAACATGTGTATTTGTCAGCAGCTAAGTGTGGTATACTTTGTTACACAGCAATAGAAACAAATATACTACCTTACGAGGCAGATTTTCAGGTTACCAACAACTGATTCTGGCTAATATTAGATTTTTTTAAAAAGCAGAATTTATTAGAACAAAATTTAGTATGTCGAAAAGTTGAAGGAAAAGCTAAGTGATCAGGCCTGGGGGAAAACAGGCACTGGGGCTACTCTGCGGATATCATTCAGGAATTCTGGGGAGTGCGCTCTGAAATAACTTACCTACAGCCAGCTACTCTTGTCACTCGGCCCACGAATCAATAATCAACACTCCTGACAGAGTCTAAATAGCCTCATTTCCATCACCCACCCATTCCTTGGTGTTAGGAAGCTGTGGACTTGACAGGTACCTGAGGCCACATGGAATGAGTCTGCAAGCTCCCTAAAGGGAAAGTTGGTGTTATCAATGAAAGAAGAGGAAAAGAATCTAGGGTAGTCACAAAAAAAAGAAATCCACCTTGCTATCATAGCATTGCCAAGAAGACTGAGATAATATAAGGAAAGTGCCTTCCACAGTTCTTGGCCCACAGTAATCACTCAGTAAATTATTAGGCATAATTATTAAGCACCGGGGGACCTAAGTCTCATCTAGACAATAAAACAGAGAACTCTGCTCCTGAAGATGAAAAGAGAAATCCCATCTTGATGAAGGAAAAATTTTCCTAGTACTCAAGAAAATAGTCTTAAGTGTCTGATGCTACCTGGATGATTTATAATTAAAGGGTTATCAGAAGATAGAAAGTTGTAGATTCCTAAGTGCTCTTTGTGCTGATTATTATTGCCATGTACTCAAAACCAAACCAGCTGTCAGATGGACTCCTCCAAACTCCAGTGGGTCAGGAAGGGAAACCAACTGTTAGTGGCTATACCTCTTTTCACAAAACTCTTAATGATCGGTTCACAGTTCTGACAATAAACATGCCAGACAGTGCCTAGGTCCATCCATCTATGTTTAAACCATGGCTTTAAGTTTGAAATTTTAGAAAATTCATTCAAATGTGAGATGATAGCCCGTTTACTGAGGATCATAAATGGAATCCAGAACAGCTGTAAGTACCCGGTACTGAGTGATGTAGTTGTGTTATAGAGGCAGGGCTCTCCTTTGATCTTTGTGTTAGAGTATGTTATTGGTCAGTATGCCCCTTTTGAGGAAGGCCTGTCTATGAGATGGTGTCATTTTCGGCCTGAAACATCATTGATGGCTGAATTTAACTTCCCTTCCATGCTGTTCTACTCCACAAGTATTTATTGAGCCCCCATTATGTGCAATGAACTGTATTAAGTGCTATGATAGATTTAAAAAATGAATAGATAAGATAGAGCTCCTGACCTTAGGGCATTTTATTATCTCAAAAGAGAGACAAACGTTTACGAGGACCAGATATAATATAGAGCAGGATGTGACAAGTGCTAAAATAGGTAGAGACAGAAGAAAGCTTTAAATTTCAAGTGTAATGACCTGGAGTTTTTCACGGTAGAGGTAGAATTTGAGGCCTTCTCAATTATATGCTCTTCTGGGACAGGTAGCACTTTATTATTTATCTGTTTGTTTGTTTGTATTCCAGGTGCCTAGCACAGTCCCTGGTACTTAATATATGTAACTTAAGATGAGTTAGGAAAAAGTTTTAATTGAGGTAAAATATACATAACATAAAATTGACCATTTTAACCATTTTAAAATGTACGGTTATGTGGCATTAAGTACATTTGCATTGTTGCCAAAAAACTGTCACCACTATCCATCTCCAAAACGTTTTTCATCTTACAAAACTGAAACTGTACCCATTAAATGACAACTCCCAATTTTCCCCTCCCACAGTCCCTGACAACTATCATTCTGCTTTCAGTCTCTGTGAATTTGATTCCTCTGGGTACCTCGGATAAGTGTAATCCTACAATATTTGTCCTTTTGTGACTGGCTGATTTCACTTAGCATAATGTCTTCAAGGTTCACCCATGTTATAGCATGTGTCAGAATTTCCTTCCTTTTATAAGGATACATAATATTCCATTACACGTGTACACCACATTTTGTTTATTCATCTGTTGATGGCCATTTGTGCTGTTTCCACCTTTTGGCTATTGTGAATATGCAGCTATAAACATGGATGTACAAATATCTGTTTGAGAGAGTTAGAAATTTCAATAGGTCAAGTGGGGACAGAGAATGGGCATCTCAAGCTTAGGAAATAGCATGAACAAAAGCAAAGACAGGTGACAATGTACTGGGTTTGCTTGGCGTGGCTTATGCATGGGTTTGTGGGGTGTACTGGCTGAAGATAGAAAGGCCAGTTTGTTCCATTGCTTGAAAGGCACGAAATACCAGACCAATGAGATAAATTTTTTCTAAAGTTCTGAGGAACTATTTAGGGATTTGGAGCAGGGGAGTAATATTACTAACTCTGGACTCGAGGAGAATGATTGTAATGGCAAGGATGTAGTTAGAAACATAGGGTAATAAGCCTGGCAGGAGACCAGGCTGGGTAGTGGCAGAGGAAATAGTAAAAGGCAGGGAGGGATTAGAGGAGAGATATTATAGAGGAACAATCAGTAGGATCTGGTGACCAACTGGATGTGGGTGGCAGCAAGAGGAAGTTGTAGTTAAATCAGTGACTGAGAGCGCTGGGGCATTATAAACTGAGATGGAGAAGGCAGAAGAAGCCATTCATTAAGCTCATGTGTTAGGCGCCTTACATGCACTATCTCCTTTAATCTTGATAATGGTTAGCACAGGAGATATTATTGGGCATGGGAGGAAACTCAGTGTAGGTTGATTAAGTTACTAATACCTAGTTAAGTAGTGGAACCTACTGTTGGGACCCCAACACAGGTCTAACCCCAAAGCTTTTCTTTGTTTTAAACCACCACATTATTCCGTTGTCTTCAAACACATAGACTATCCACGTGGATTTATAGCTCAAGAAAGTGGAAATGTAAGTCTGAAGCTCTGTAGAATGCTCATGAACAAAAATGTGGTCCAGGAGTTCTGTACACAAAGATGAGTTCAAATGATGCTGAGGGAGTACATGAGTTCCCTCAGGATAGAGTATAAAAACAGAAGGGAAGACCAGAACTTAACTCCAGAAGGACTCATATTTATCAGGTGGGAGGAGAAAGAGGGGCTAGGTCCAAGGGACAAGAGAACAGCCAGAAAAGTGAATTGACAAAGAGGTTACGTGAGAAGAGAGTTTCAAAGAAGGAATTAGTCAACACTTGTCAAGTGCTTCTAGGAAGCACTTATATAGGAATTGGACTGTGGCCACTAGATTTGACATTTAGGAAGTCATTGGAGACTTTAAAAGAAGAAAGCACATTCAGTAACGTCCGTGGATTAAAGAATGAATCAGATGTATGGAAATTAAGAAAGTTGAGTGCAAACTATTTGTTCAAGACGTTTGGCAGCAAAGGAAAGGAGAGATTTTGGGACAATTTGAAGGGATGTAGAACTGACAAAAGGTTTTCTTTTTTAAGACTGGGAAGATATGAGCATATTTGGGGGCTGTAAGAAAGCCAGTGGAGAATAGCAAACTGTAAATATCGGGAGAATAATGAAAATTTATGGAGGAATAGAGAGAGGGTGTGATCAAGAGCACATTTAGAGAGACAGCCTGGGGAAGAAGTAGGGATATTTTTCCCTGGAGATGGGAGAGGAAAAGAGAGAGATTTAGAAGTTGAAGGGAAGAGTTGAAGGAGCTTACATTGGGATAGAAGAAACCTGGAGTGGAATCTGGCCTTGAGATTTGTACACAGCTGGTTGGGCTGTAGAAGAGGAAGTCAACTAGAGTCAAAGAAATAGATCATCCAGCTTTATTGAGGGCTCCTCTGAGTTAGGATTATTTTAATCTATAGTGAAGCCAATCAGAATAGTGACCACAACTCAGTATCTCTTTTCAGTCCAATACATTTTCAGACTTTCCTGCAACTCCACAGAGACACTTGATTGGATTTGGGCATTTCCCAAATCTCCTTAAACTAGATTACTTTTGACTGATTTCATCAATGGTATACTGATTTTTACCCTTTCATTCTTCATGGTCTACAAATTCCAAGGGCATGCATACAGAAGCCCCCAACACACTGACAGGAGGAAAGAACTACTTGGAGAGGTTTTCGTAGAAAAAGATTGGGAAATTACTGAGATGTGGTGAAATGTTTCAATACTGAATTTCAAAATTTTATTCCTTACAGTCTTCAAACCCATTGAGAAACCCCAGTTTAAAAACCTTTCTATTGATTCTAGTTCCTGAAATAGAACCAAGTGAAAGGCAGAGCTAGTATAATTTAAAGTAACAGATTGTCTTCTTCTCGAACGCTGACATTCCATTCGGCATTCTACATGAACAAAGTAATGTTCCAGATTTTTTTTTATTGTACAGTTACACTTAACTGTATTTATGTGATGAATTTTATTCTAGATATAGGTATTAACGATTGGAACCATGCCTCAGTTACCTCCCTTATGAAAGATAACGTAGGAATGTTATAACAAATATTTAGTTAAAAAAACTGAAAAGGGCTTTGAAAATATAAAAGTGTAATATAAATGCTAAATAAAGATAATATATTCTGAACAGCAGGCTCCTTTGAAATAGGGCCTATGAATTCCATTAGCACTCTCTGTTTACATGCTTTCAGGAACTTTTAGGAGGATGTTGTCCATGGGCACGCCTGTGACATGACACCTCTGGCCTAGTAACCAGCTGGGGAAGGGGCAAGTAAAAGAGTGGACCTAATAATTCACATAGTAGTATTTCCTTAAGTCACTGAATAAATATTTATTGCATACTTAACTGTGTGTAGGTACAAGTCTGGGTGTTAGGAATATTGCAGGGAACAACTCAGGCAAAAACCCCCAACTCACAAGCTGACATTTATTGATTACTAACCACATGCCAAGGTTGAGTCTTGTTATTACTCCATTAAATCCTAACAACCTCATGAGCTAGGTACTGTAAATATTCCCATTTCACAGACGTGGAATCTGAGGTAAGAGAGGTTCAGCAGCTTGCCCAAGATCACACATTAGCAAGTGATGGTGTTGGGATCTGGTCCTTACCGTCTGGCCTGCGTGTTCCACTAATGGGCACAAGGTGATTGGGTTCTGGGCTGACTAAACTGACTTTCTAACTTGGTCCCCTTTAAATCTGTAAGATTAAAAAGAAGAAGTCATACATATTGCTGTTGCTAGGGGTCTTTTGTTTATCTACTCAGTTCAAAAAACTACTCAATTTTTCATAAGGGTTGGGGAGCTATCATGGTGCTACTAGTGAAGACAGAAATTCTAGCTATGTAGGTGGTTTTCTTGATGTCCCAAAGTGGCCAAGCCTTTCCAAGACTAGAATGACATTTGGGAATAGGAGAGTCATGTAGAGCCCAGGGCAGCTCTAGCACCTTTATCTTTATATGGCTGGCTAACTTCTGCTCTGCTCTACCTTATGATTTCTACTTATGCATAGTTTCTAATGCCTAAAAGCTAAGGTACCTGCACTCTACCTTTTTCTCTCTGTGAATCATTTAGTTTTTGTAATGCCTATCAACTAATTTCATCTTCAATATTTCCGGTTCATATGGCCAAGCTTGAGAATAGACTGTTCCATTTCATCACGTTTATTCACATGGGGAAGCACTCCCTGCTGACTCATAGGCCACCCCTACTTGATTCAGTCCTTGGATTAAATGCCCACTTCTGGACCAGTCAGCTGTGGCCAGGAGGCCAGGTCAAATGGAAAGAACATTCTAGAACCAGGGTCTAAGTGTATCACAGGCTACTGTCACAGACATGTTCTGAAGTCTGGCTTTTTCCTCTAACACTGTTTAGTTTTAAGGCTTTTAAATTTAGGCTTTAAGTGAGTAAGTGTGTTATGGAAAATTATAAACTCTTTTTCCTTTTAATTTAGAAGCCAGTTTATAGTCCCATATTATTCCGCTCTTTTGAATACGTCTGTCATATTTCTAACTTTACCTTTGCATCTAAGCAAAATTATAATAAATATTCACATCTATCCAGAATTAATTTCCTCAAGACGTTGAGGATTTAAGATTTACATTATGATCCTTTCCTTACCTGATGAGTAACAGATCCTTTTTCTTTTACTCTCAACATTTCAATTACATCTCACTATCACGAGCTCTCTGCTAAGAATGTATACAGATGTGTCACAGTAAAGATTACCAGTATTCAAATTAGAGTACTATATGAACATTTCAGTGTTATCTAGAACACTAACAAGAAAATCAAACTCAGCTGTTATAAATAAATATCAATAATAAGAATCTTGGCCAAATCAGTGTTAATGTCATTTTTATACTTGGAAAAACATGGCGCACACAATTATATAGGCTAAAAAAATAAATAACGTGACTCACACTTAAAAAGTAAGGTAATACATTGAAAGAATGATTTCAAGTATTGTTCATTTTAGAAAATTTCTATGGAAAGATTCCATTTTACCTTAAGAATTGTGACCAATAGCACATGTTACAACATGGGAAACTGGGGTTAGGAAAGAAGTTTGTGGCTATGAAACAGATCAAAACTAACTAGCCATTAGGGAATGGAACTCATGACCTTCATCTCATTAGTACCGGGCCTAAACCAACTGAATGAGCTATAAACTGATAACATTCTGATACCTAGCAGATGGATGGATTTTTCACTCCTTAAAATTCTTTCCTTGGTTCCATTTTATTTGTACTAAAATGTGGCAATGTTACTGTCATGTGGAAGGATGGAAAGCGACATGGCTTTCAAAGAGATCTCAGAAATCAATTACTACTCTCTTTTCTTTGTGTAACTAGTGAGAGAATTCAAACCCTGAAATATGAGGTGACCTTCCTAATAGTTCCCAGTGGGTGGTGGCAGAACTGGATTACAATGAAAATCTCTTGGACCTCATTCCTGGTCACTTTCAATTTATGAGGGGCTGGCTGGTGGAGGAGGTCGTCCTTGAATTGTTCCAGGAAGGAGGAGTGTGTCCTATCAATGCAGAACAAGCTTCGTGTTAGGAAAAGGGAATGTAGGTTTCTAAATTGAATTCACACAGAGTAGAGGTTACAGGATGGAGTATAGTGAGAAAGGTTTTGAATGACCTTCATCTGGGAGGTGATGAGAAGCCTCAAAAAGTGAGTACAGTGATTTAAAACATTTTCCATGTAAAATGGCTTAAGCTTCAGAATATTTAGAAATGGAATAGCCTGAAGTCATGGGGGCAGGGCACAAGTTTGGATATAAATAAATAAACATAAAGGAAAGTAAAGGAGTGGCTAATACTTTAGTTTGGGACATCAGGGAAGTTACAGACCGGGTCTGAGGATGGATTAGGTATGTACGTGTGATAGGATAGAGCAGGGTGGGATGGGAAATGGGGAGAGTGGTGGAGAGTGATGCGATTAAGGGATGCTGGAAAGAAGGGATTCATCATGAATTACTAACCAGTGACTGAATGGTGGAAGTGTGAAGGAACAAAAGATTCTACTAGTATATTACCATCTAGGGAACAGATGGAGAAAGGTTCTGTAAATACTACCAATTTATATAAAGAATAATGCAGTGTTATTTAGATTCTAATATCATATTCTGCCCCTGTCTCAGGTGGTAACACCGATGGATTCTTTGTAGAAAAATCTGGTAATCTTTGTAGAAAAATCTGATGATCTCTGGGGGAGAAAGACAACGTATTGTAGAGAGCCTCAACTCGTCCTTATTTTTGTTAGTGACTCTCGATGTGTGCATAGGTCTCAGGCAAGCCTTGCTCTCCAAACCCTTGGACCTCTACTCAGGCTTTCTCTGATTGGATCACCTTCCCAGAGAAAAAAGTAGAACCACATACCCTGGACACTTGTCCTTAACGAATCAGCTTAGTTGTCACCTTTTCTGGAAAGCCTTTCCTATTGCCATAGATGCTCCTCAGTTATAATTGTTCTGCATACCCCCCAGTACAACATCTTCCATGCTGTAAAGCAATGCCCAGTGCACTAGACTGTCCCCTTTGCCAGACTGAATTCCTTGTTGCCCAGTTTTGATCATCTGTTTATCCCCAACACCTTGTAGCATGATTAAGCACAAGGTAGGCCTTTAATATAAGTTTATGGACTGTGGAAATCTCTGAAAATATATGTGAAGTAGAAACATCATCCAGAAATTATCTAAAGAGAACAAATCTAAAATGGATTTTTAGAAAGAGGAATCTAAAATTAATTTTAGTTTCTTTTGGGGTAAGTTCTTAGTTTTGCACATAGCCCCTGGCTTTGCTTCCTTTCTCCTCCTGTAGTCTCTCTCCCTTTGGCCGTTTCACTGCTTATTCAAGGGCTAGGAAGAAAAGGAGAGAAGCTGAAATTCAGATCAGTTAATTAGGCTGTTTCAGAGCAACTCAGAAAAAGGTTGGATGTGGTGGGTGAAATCAATGATGTTATCTATAGTTCTCACTAACCCAGCCTTCCCCACTTCACATCCCTAAACCAATTGTTTCACAAAATATGAAGCATATTTTATGAACTCATTTCAGCTTCACAGAGTTTGTTCCTTTGTTTTGAGAACATGTCAAGCCATATATCCTGGTTTTTGGTTTGGAGAATTTGGTCACTATACCAACAGAAGACATTGTCGGGTAGTCTGCTCCTCTAGGGTAATTTCATGGTCCTAAGGAAAGAATTTAACAGTTTATTTTCTGAAACTGGTTCAAGGAACATTCTTTAAGTGAAAAAATTCAATCAAGAATATTATTACTTATATTTTGGAGAAGGAGTTTTAATACAGAATTTCCATCTGTGATATATTTAAATTCTAGGCCTCAGGCAGCAATTTTGGAAAGGGCCTCCTTTACCCTTTATTAGATGCAAACTAAATAGTCCATTCTGAGGGGTGGGGGCGTTACTTTATCTCCCCACCCCAGCAAAATGTAAGACCTGCTTCCACCATTCCTGAAGTGCTACTTTTTTTCTCGCGAAGCGAGCTCCGTTATTGACATAGAGGTGTTTATCACAATTTTAATTTCTTGAATTATTTGCTAAGTACTTGTATCTAGTAGAAAAGGAGAATGGTGAGTGGCCCAAAAGGAGGCCTGTAGTCAATAAGTGGAAAGCTGTCAATACCGAAATACAATACCCTCGCTTGATCTAGTTTTGATGCCTTAGCAAAGACAGGTTTTGCTATTTAGGACCGCTCAGCAATCTTGACTGAATACATTCAGAGGGTCGTCCTCGACCTGCTTATTGCCAGAGGACAGAGGACTTTAACACTGATTTCTAAAGTTGACATACGTATCCCAACATATTTCACAACAGAGGCCTAACACGTTTAAGCTGTCAATAAAGACCAGCACTTTAGAAACGCAAAGCACGTGCACACTTCACATGCACACTTTATAATGTATTCTTCCAGTCCTAAAAGCGGGGGAGGTTCTAGGACGTAAAAACTTAAAACTTTATTTCTTATTTTTCATGACCTGTAGCATGCATTTAGCTTTTGGGTTGTGTTCGTATAAGACTAAGCCCCACTCTTTAATGGCTGAAAGCATACGTTTAACAGTATATGGTGGATTAGCTGCTCTGAGAAATGCCTTTTAAAAACAGTAAAGTGAAAAACAGACAAAGAAATTTATAACCTTAGCAGTCTTTCATATTTGTTTTGATTGTTCTTGAACCAGCCCTGAGCCGGTGACAAGGGTATTGAAAAGATGCACCTGAAACAGTGTCTGCGGGCTGCTGCATTTGCCAACCCGCTTTAATGCTGCTTTCCAGCGGCGAAGGTGCAGCAGCATTAACAGGGAAGCCAGAGCGAGCTTCTCCGGCAGTGGCGGCGGCGGCGGCGGCGCCGGCAGTGGCGGCGGCGGCGGCGGCGGCACCGGCACCAGCGCAGTTTCCCCTCTCCCCAGCCCTGACTCTACGCGCACATGCGCAGTGCGCCCGCAGCCCTGGACCATTTGTCAGGACTACTCGTGAGACGGAGAAAAAAAAAAGAGAAAATTTGGGGGTAAGGAGCGGTTGATCGGATCTAATCTCTTATTAATCTGAAGATTTGTCCGTGCAAAAGCCATTCATTTATTTTTCTGGGTGAGGATGAAAGTTAAGAGACCTATAGAGAGAAGGAAGCGCACCCTCGTCTTGTGAAACAGATCAGGGGAGGGGAAAGGACAGAAGGGGTTTCTCCCCCACTTCTCTGCGCCTCTGGGAAAGAGAAGAAAACTTAATCCTGGGGAAGAAAGTGGGCAAGTGACTCGGAAACGGCTGGAGGGGGAGTCTCTGGGCATCTCACTCTGAAGTAGTGAGTGCGAGTGTGAAAGAGGAACAAAAGAGAGAGAAAAGAGAAAGGAAAAAATGGGGGGAGGAGAGACTTGTATTTTTTTTCTTTGCGCGCACACGGGGAAGGGTGTGGGGGGCCGTGCGGAAAGGAGCCCGGGCGAGGCGGCCGCGTCGGGCTCTCGCCCGCGCGCAGGCGGCCAGATGCGTGTGTGCCCCCTCCCCCGCGCCCCCCGAGCTTGTCACTTTGGTCGCTTTCATGACACCGGGCGCGGGGTGGGGAGCGCGGCGGCGCCGGGCTCCGCCGGGGTGCGTGCCCGAGTGGGCGCCGCGGGGCCGCGGCCCGGGCGGCGAGCGCGGCGGCCGAGGCTGGGGGCGCCGGCGGGGGCGGCCGGGGCCGCAGATCGGTGCGGCGAGAGGCGCGAGCCCCGCGCGCCGCCCCTGCGGCCCCCTCCGCCCGTGTGGCCTTTGTGCCGGGCGCGCACCGGAGAGCGAGCGAGCGAGCGCGAGAAGTACAAGTACGGGAGACCGAGGCAGTGGGAAAAGAGGCCGGGCCACTTTCTCCCCGCTCGGGCTGCGGAGAATGGACTGGTTGAATGTGCAGGCGCGTCTCCCCGGCGTGTGCTCTGTGTGTGTGTGTGTGTGTGTGTGTGTGTGTGTGTGTGTGCGCGCGCGGCGGAAAGGCCTCCCCGACTCCCACCGCGCACACGCACACTCACACGCACGCACACACTCACGGACCCGCGGCGGGCTCGGCGGCCGAGAGTTTGCGTTTTCTTCCTCGCCGCCTCCCCCTTCCCGACCGACTGTGTGAGAATTTCATATAGATCAGCTCCAATTTCCGCCATTTTGGGAAAGTTGCACAAAAATAAACCCTCCGGTTTATTTCTGCCCGAGGCAGGAAAGTGCTTCGGGAAGCGAGGCGGCGCGGGCCCGCGGCGGCCGTCCGCGCGGGGGAGGGCGCAGGGCGCGGGCTCGCGGGCCGGGCCGGGAGCCCGCGCCGTCGCTGCATTCGCCCCGCGCCGTGCCGCGCCGGGCCGGGTGCGGGCGCGGGCGTGTGTCGGGAGGCGGCGGCCGCGGCGGCGGTAGCAGCGGGCGGCGGTGGCCGCCGCGCCGGGGGGGCGGGCGGGGGCGGGGGTACGCCGTGCTTATACTGGGGAGGCAAAGAGGGGTCCGAGGCGGGGCCGCCGCCCGCCTCGCGCCGCGTGCGTGTGCCGTTCCGGGATAATGGGTTTTGCACACTAGCGTCCTGGGCCCGGCGGGCCGTCCTCGCGCCGCGGCGGCCCGGCGGGGGGAAGTAGAGGCCGGCGGGGGTGGGGATCGGGAAGCGCAGGAGCCGAGGCATCCGCCGCGCGCCCCGCGAGCTGGTGGGGCGGGGGGGGGGGGAGGGGGGGCGCGACGCAACTCCTGTGCTGGTGGTAAAACTTTAATTACCTTGAAAGAAAAAGGCCCTACAGTCTCCCCCACCCTTTCTGGTCAAAGCCCGGCCCAAGCGCGACCGTGAGAGAAAGTTTAAAAGCGGGCACTTTCCTCCCCGCCTTCCCCGCGGAGGGTTGGGGGTATCTGTTTGTCCGTCTGCGCTCGGAGAGAGGTGGGGGTAACGAGCCGCCCTCCGGGGTCGCGAAGATCGTGGCTCTTACCCCACCCTTCCACGGGGAGACGAAGGTAAACGTCGCTTCGGTTTCCCTCCTACCTCCCCCCTCCCCGCTTCCTTTTCCTCCCCCTCCCTGCCGATTTTTTGAGGGGACCCAAAAAACGGAGTCTCTTTCCTTATGCAACTTCCTCGGGCGCTGTGAGCACGGCCCTTCCCCCTCCCTGCATCCCTCGGCCCGCTCCTCTACCACCTCGGGTCTACCGCCAGAAAAATGCGTTAGAGATCCTTCAGAGTGCACTGAAACAAAAATAGATTTTTGATTGTTCTGAGTTTAAGTTCGGGGAAACTGAGATGAGAAATAAGAATGGGGCGGGGGGGAGCGGCTGGAGCGAGTGCGTCGAATATTAATTTTGATTTTTCTAGAGGGTGGTTTGTAATAGCTTTATCGGTTTGGGGAGCCCGAGAGTCTCTGTACTGGCTAGCTCGGTCGCGTGGATTTTTGCGCAAGTTTTTAGAAAAACACTGACTCGAGTAGAGCATTTCTCCGGAAAGTTTCAAGTGCAGCAAAATAGCGAACGTACAAAACTGGCCAAGGGGAGACCTCTAGTGGTTAAACGCATCTTTTTAAGTTCGGAAGGCCGAGAGCAAACTTTGGCCTTTACTTTTAGCTACGTAGTCCGTTCAGACGTGGAAGTAATTAGACGACCCGAGCGAGCAGCCAGATGTTGTATGAGAGGATGCTGATCAGAAATAGAAAGTTTAGTACATTGGAGAGCAAATGAGATCTGAGCACCCAGACTCTACAACTTCCACTCTTCATTACTTCTATGGGAAAAAAAACCACTTTGCTTTTATTCTGGGATTTGAGATTGATGACTCTCTGGATTAGAAGCAATTGTTTGTTTTTTATATTTATCGTTGTCTACACATTTGATCAACTTTTAATCAGGAGTCACAGCGGATAATTTCATTTGAACTTTAATAAAAATGCAAAGTGCAATTTGTGTTTAAAACTTCGAAAAAATGAGAAAGACCTTTGGTTGAAATTTGCCTTTTATGTGAGCTGATCATTTTATTCTCTAATAAATATAATTTAAGGCTGGTATTTAGTTTCTTAAACATACAGTTATATATAGTCATAAAATAAATGGCCCCTTTTAGTGCTAAGAGTATAATTTTGTTTCACTGCAAAAGACATTATTTCTGAATACTTTGTGATTTAAACGCTTAAATATTTGATATATGGACAAAACTTGCTTACATAGTGTCTATTCTTTTGCCAGTGTGTGTTCTGCATAGTAACTTTAGTTTTAAGAAAAGCAATGAGAGAAATGAAAGTTGACTCAAATGACCCTTGTAACTTTCATCTGCTTGTCATGCAATGGGAGAGACTTTAATGGGGGAATTTAGGGGAGGTCAATGATATAAATGATAAAATCTAGTTCATCTCATCCAGAACTAGTTTTTTTTTTTTAACATACCAAGTGGTAATGTACGAAATTATACAATAAATCAGCAATTCAAAATTTATACATATTAATTGCAGGTTTGAAGGCTTCTTTTTTTATGACAATATTTTGACTTCATTTGTCCTCCTTTTAAATCAATGCTAGACCTCCGAAAGAAGTCTTGAGGGTGGACGACAGTCTTAAGACCATCAGACAATTATTTCTTCACTGCAACTAGGTAAGAGTTGCATGTTGAAACAAATTCCTTGATATACTTGCAAATGTTAGAAGCTGCATTTGAGGATGAGGGAGGAGAGTGTGGAACAAGGTTGGCAGAAAAACATCATTTTGTGAGGGCCGCTTTGAATGCATGAAAGTCTTGACACTGAGTGTGATTGAGGCTCCAATTAAAACATTAGGAAAAGTTAAGAGAGTGTTCTGGATAACCTTTGGACTGGCTTTTTGTTAGATTCTTAATTCACACTCCAATTGCACCTGTTTTCTACTGAAAATAAATAGTTTTATTCTTTGGAATTGAGAAAGTGGGAAAACTAGAACAAAGCAATTGTGAATTAATATAACTTGTACAAGTACACAGTGATATGGAAGGTTCTGGAACTTGGTAAAATTTTGTAGGTGAAATTCACAACAAGATCTTTGGGGATATTTAAGTAACTTATATTCTGTGACTCAAGTCCAACGGTGGGCTGACTTGTGCCAAATGTCGAATCATAGGTTATAGTGAGTTTCCAGTGTGTTAGCATAAACTTTTCAACTTTTAAGCATATCACCACAGGGAATACAGCTGTTGTCCAGTAAAGATCCCTTTGGTAATTTTGGAGGGTGCTGGTTTGTCTCTCATAATCCAGGGCCTACTTTCAGGACAAAGGTCATTCTCAGGCAAAGGGGGGCCCTCTCTGGGTAGAGCATCAAAGTACATTTGTCCTACTGTGGTGCCTTCCACTATGTATACCTTTTTTCTTTAGATCTTTCTTTTTCTGCCTTTCATTTTCCTTCTCTGCCTTGAGTATTAAAGGAGTTGCTAATTCTTATTTGGCAAAAACAAAAGAAAACAAAATAAATTAGCAGGACTAATAATCCCTATTGAGCCACCTTATAACCAGGGTAGATGTGGTCTCGATGTCATAACTGAATAAATACCAATATAAAAATGATTGTTACAAGGGAATTTATTGTCATTTTCTGCTTGTGGATCATCTTGAGTGGTATAGTTAGCAAAATAAATAGATGTCCACGTAGGTGATGCAGCAGAGACAAGGGGGCAAGAACGGCTCCAAGAAGATCACACAGAAGTAGAGTTCAGGCAGAGTGAAATGTGTTTCCTAGGATGGTGAGTTTCATGTTTAGATGTGCTGAGTGGAACACAATGATTATTTTTCTTCACTTGGGGAATCATTGTGAGTGTAGATAGAGTACTAGAATAGGAATCAGAAGACAATTTAGCCAGTAAATGTGCCACTTTGTGTAAGTCACTTTAACTCTTTCAGCCTAGATTTCCCCATCTGGAAAAGTGGAGCAACAATGCTTGCCTTAGTTTCTTTGTTGAAGGGATCAAATAAAATAAGGTTTTGAGCGCTATGAAGAGCTATTCAAATGTTTGAAATGGTTCTCATATTACCATATCACCTTAGCCAGGTTTTGTGAAAATGGCAGGAGGTAGGTTTTTTGGTTGTTTTTTTTTTTTTTTTTGCGGTACGCGGGCCTCTCACTATTGTGGCCTCTCAGATTGCGGAGCACAGGCTCCGGACGCGTAGGCTCAGCGGCCATGGCTCACGGGCCCAGCCGCTCCGCGGCATGTGGGATCTTCCCGGACCGGGGCACGAACCCGTGTCCCCTGCATCGGCAGGCGGACTCTCAACCACTGCGCCACCAGAGGAGCCCTAGGAGGTAGGTTTTTAAGAGCTGAACAGAGTGATTTAATTCCTGGCTAAAATTATTAGTTTTTGGTGTATATATTATATGGACTTGTCACAGTACTTCTGGGGGATATTTCTTCTTTTTAGGAAAATAGTAGTTTCTCTTTTACAGCTTTGGCTCCTTGAGAGAAGGGATCATGTTTTTAACATGGTGTTGAATACGAATTG
The DNA here is from genome assembly GCF_002837175.3 of Physeter macrocephalus. Classification (NCBI taxonomy): domain Eukaryota; kingdom Metazoa; phylum Chordata; class Mammalia; order Artiodactyla; family Physeteridae; genus Physeter; species Physeter macrocephalus. Next base: position 33,172,049 of record NC_041223.1, on the reverse strand, counting down.
AGATTTATTTGTACCAAACTAGTCAGTTGCGAGGTAGGAGTAGATGAAATAAATACTTTTAAATATAAAATGATGCCAAATTGTGGAAATGGTAGGGTGATGAAAGTAGAAGGGTTGGTGTGAGGGGAATTCATGTGCTGTAATTAATAGTTTAGTTGTGTGAATCTGCTGGGAAATGAGGATGAGAAAATAGGTAACTGGAGTAGTAAGAATTTAACCTCTCGGGGCCAGAAAATGGGTCCTGCAAATGACTGTGGATTTAGGGGAAGCTACCTGTAGGGCTTTCTCCCCGCTGTGTTTTCTAGACCTCTTTGCTGCTTTATTCTAATTCTAATCAACTGTTATCTAGATAGAAAAAAGAAAACCACAAGTACTATCTGTCATTGTTTTCAATTTGCTGATACCGAACTTACAAACTCTGACAAGTTTTAGTTTAGTTTATCTCACTTTTCTTGTAAATTATCCAATCAATATGCTAAGAACCGAAAAACCCAATAGTGAAGGAAAGAAGAAATATATGTCTTGTTTAATTCGTCCCTGAGTAATTGAAGATTGGTTCTTGAAAAATTCCACTGGTTTGTTTTGTTTGGTAGTTTATTTATAAGAAATACATATATCAACAAAGGCTATTTATAATAAGATGGGAAACTTACAAAAGAAGTTACTTGGGGCTTCCCTGGTGGCGCAGTGGTTGCGCGTCCGCCTGCCGATGTAGGGGAACCGGGTTCGTGCCCCGGTCTGGGAGGATCCCACATGCCGCGGAGCAGCTGGGCCCGTGAGCCATGGCCGCTGAGCCTGCGTGTCCGGAGCCTGTGCCCCGCAACGGGAGAGGCCACAGCAGAGGGAGGCCCGCATACCAAAAAAAAAAAAAAAAAAAGAAGTTACTTTATGTGGTGTGGACAAGGGTACCCTTGGGGTTCCAAGGTTGGGTAACCTGAGTAATCTCTCTAGCGATGTTTCTACTAGTTAACTCATTTTTATTGAGCTCTTACAGTGCTGAACACTGAAAGATTAGGTCTTTGCCCTTGATGAGTTCCCTACACGCTTACCCCAGGAGTTTGATTTATGAAGTCGAATTGAAAAAAGCCTTTAAGAAGTCCTTTTGTAGGAGACAGGGTGGTTTGAAGGAAAGAACAAGGACTTTTGAGAGGAACTTGTATAAAGTTGGGTGATCCTGGATGTGGCTCCAGTTTCTTCCTCAGAAGTGGACTTATAGTTAATGACTTGGGTAGTGATTAGAAGAATTACCTATGTATTATAATAAAACCTTTTGATTATTATTTACTATTCTTTCTGTAAGTCAGTGTTTTATGTCAGTCCACAAATATTTATTGAGTATCTGTTTTGTGTAAGTCTCCGTTGGGAAGTGCTTCACATAATCAATACTTAGAATAGGGTGAAATGAATGAATTTGTTGAGGCTACAGAGAAAGCAGCAGCCTTTGGCCTCAGTGTGTTCATAATCTAGTTGAGGAGATAATCTGTACACATACAATGGTAATTACCAAAACAAAGCCATGGTTCAGTGCTAGTGAAAGGTAGACAGAGGTAAATACAGTAAGTACTATGGTGGTACTACTGGATGTGTTTCCTAAGAAGGGACCTGGAAGGTAAGGTGCCCTCTGCAAAACACTGTGAAGTGTTGATATAGTCAATGTAATTGTGTATTGAGTGCCTTCTGAATGTCAAGCATTAAGCTAGATATTTTATATTCATTCATTGATTCACTCATTCATTCATCGAACAAAAACTTACCGAGTGCCTTCTGTATGCCCAGGTACTGTTCTAGACACTGAATGTTATCCCTAATACTTTCATTAACCTGGAGCATTTGGTATTATTAATTCTCTTTTAGAGCAAACTGGTGCTCAGAGATACTTAGTAACTTGTCTTAGTTCATATCATGCACTTTGAAAGGGGTGGGACCTGGGAAAATGACACTGGCTTTTGTTTTGTTATGTCTTTAACTTTCTAATATTCCAAATAGTAATTCTTAGAATATTTCTAAGAAAACACATTTCCACATTAATGTATTTGCTCTTATACATTGGTTTGCTAAGATGAGCAATAGCAAACAGGTGTAAGAAAAAATTACGGGAAGAAAACACTATCTCTTCACTTTCCTCTTTTTTTTTTTCCATTTTTTAAAAGTTGGGGAAAGACTGAGTTATACTGAAAAGAACACCTTGGTCTAGTTCATGGCCTTGAAATGATCACTAACTGTTAATAAAACATTACTCAGGTTAGTTTTGGGAATTACTGGGCTTATATATAAAAAGATTTCACTTGTTCTGTATAGGAAGAGACCTGATAAGGCAATAGGGTGTGTTATCAAAAAGTGTAAATCAATCAATCATCAATCAAAAGATTGGGACCTAAATTTACCATTTTGTGAACTCAAAACATGATGGAATTTATTCTGATTATAAAAGAAGAAGGTTAAAATGAGGGATAGAGATAATGGTGGTGAGAAGCTGAGGGTAGGGAGGAATGTAGTGTTAGAATCAAAGTTTAATAAAGATAACAGGGACTATGACTAAGAATATATTCACCAAAATACGATAACTACTGATATTATACTCTTTAACCAGAAGAGTAGGCCCATTTACAAAATGAAGTGAAGAGTTTTTGATTCATTGGGTGGTTCTGGATTACAGTGGGAGTCATATAATATTTCTGTTATCTGAGTCGTGGTCCATCAAGCAGAGCTTTTGTCTGACTCAGAAGGATGCTACTGCAGGCATTGATTATAGGGTGATGGGCTGTTTCTCCTTTGTTTTTGTTTGTTTTTTTGTTTTGGTTTTTACATTTTTATTGGGGTATAGTTGATTTACAATGTTGTGTTAGTTTCAGGTGTACAGCCTGTTTCTTCTCTGTTGAAACACTGTCATCCAGTAAATTTTTTTGAGTACCTGCTGTGTGCCAGGCCTTTTCAAGATTGGACTATAGCTTTATGTTATGTGAAATTTTATAGACTTAAAATCAGTTCAGTTCCTAAAACACTTTTAGTAGGATGGTTCAGGCACCAAAATCAGTTGATTATTTTTCTCCCATCTGTTACACTGATTGAACCGTGAACTGTGAATTGAAATCCCTCGTCTGGTTGTTAAGTGGTCTAGATGATTTCACCTCATTGGTTTGTGGTCTTATTTGGCAGATTGGAGGGCTAGCTGTTCAATCTATTGATAAGGAGTTTAGCTACAAATGGTTATCAGGATAAGCCCTGTAGACATGACTTCTGTGACAGAAATAAAATCTGGTCAAATCTAATTTATTATATGCAAAAGAGAAATCAAGTGTAAATCTTTTAATTCTAGCTCTATGTTCTATAAAAATATGAAGCAGAATAAGAAAAAAGATACTGCTTTTAGCATTTTAAAAATTATGAAGTGAAATAAGAACAAGATACTACTTTTAGTTTTCTTTTTAAATTTAAGTTCATGCATATTTTGCATAAGCATGGAAATATCTGTGTGAGACAGGTTCTTGCTCTTTTTATTCCCTTGAATCCCTCTAATGGGTGTAAAATTTCTATTATTACACTACTAGTGTAATATGTTGATGACATGATAGCACTTTTCAGGATATTTTTGCCTCAAATTGAGATACAGTCTGTACACTGAAAACGAACTTCAAATAAAAGCATTTGAAGAGAGTATATTAAATATGCTGTAAGACTGTTAATGTCAGTTTGTGATTTCATTTTCTATGTACATTTTTTTTCTTGAAAGGCATTTTTCATTTTCTGTTCCTCCTTCAGAGGAAGTAAGTAGGTTAGGCCACAGAATCTCAAATAATTCATCCTTCTTACAGTAACAAACGGAAGGGCAGGAAGTTGAGATTTCGTAAAGGTTGCCTTCAGTGACTACCCCTTTGCATGTAATCTCCATGTCAGAAAAGGTAGCAAATCAGAGAAACCATCAATACATTATAACTAAGGTCATTTTCATTAAAACATGACCAGTAGATAACTACTGGTGGTGGTGGGGTGTTTCTGAAAATGTATCAATAAGAAGGAACTGTCCTAATAACTGATTTCATATTTAAAGGAAGGCATCTACTATGTAAGCATTTATATGGACAGGAGACCCAGATTCTCAAGGATTTGTTCTTGATGCTACTGAGATTTCAGTTCTCACATTGAAATGATCTAGAGTTTTACCTTCCTAAAAATCTATGAACTTGGGCCCTCAGGGCAGAATTTCACATCTCTCCACAACAGATCTCAGTTCCAGTATGTGTGCGATTCAGAGTTCTTGCCAGTCAGGGTGAGTAGAATATCAAAGCTGGTATCTGTCATGCTTGATTTGAAAGGAAAATTTTTCTTTGTAGCAAAGTATGTTTGTTGAGAGATGCTTCAGGTGTGAGTTTAGATTTTTCTCTTATCCTTATTGAATAAGCCTGTTTAAGAGGTTTGAATTTAACTTCTTTTCATGTATTCTTCACTGACACTTAAATAAGGAGGGTTTCTTGGAGCAGGAATGTTATCCTTCTGCCGAAGAGGTAAATAAATACTTAGCAGCCTCGTTGTTAGTTAGAATTTTCACTGGAGAACAAGAGATAGATGGACAAATGAAGATCTTTTCCTGATTTCCTCTCTCCCCAGTCCCTGCCCACAGCTAGTCTGTTAAATTTTCCCCTTCTATTTTATTCATTCATCTGATAAATTTTTATTGATTCCTACAGTGGATAATCACACGGGATAGCGAAATGAATAAATCCAGTTTTCTTTCCTCCAAAACCTCCTGTAAGTAAAGGATCATGATATGATGTAATAAGTATTATAATTGGGGTATAGATTCTGCCTTTCCAGTCCCTCTTCTCCTGGCATCTTACGTACACATATTCCAGTACTTGTACAGAGAAAGACTCACTGTAGTCATTTGAGTCCCCTTTGGAGAGGATCCATAGCTTTCATCCCTCTTTTTCCTCCTGGCCTCTTGCTGCGATCTATTACGGTGCTCTCTGTTTGCCTCTGTACTAGCTTTCTTGAAAGCAGGTCCTGGAACCACAGTTGGTATGCAAGGAAGCTTTTATGCCTCCTTAGCAAAAATGTCACAGTAAGGTTGCCAGTGGCTTAGTCTTGGGTCGCTGTTCAGAGATTATGTCCTTCATACTTTTCTCCTTGTTAAAATGTTCTTTATAAGAGCTTGGGAAAACTAGTACTTATTGACCTTTCATCAGCTTCCCGAATTCATTTTGAAATTTTATTTGTCCATGAAATCCCAGAATCCTACCACAGTTCTTAACTTCCACTTTTCTCCACCTTCACCCCTGGACTCTTGAGAAATCAAATGGGACTTTGTGGTGCAAAGGTATTGGCTTTTGCAGAGTTATCAACTCCTCTGCCCTGGGATACTTCAGACATCTGGTAAACCCATGTTTGGAGGGAATGTGGACGCTGGAGTGCAGCTTGTTTCTTTTCTTCAAAATAACTGTAGCTGTTGTGGACTGAGTGTCCAAAAAGTACAAACCACTTTAACATGCGTGATTAAAAAATTTTTTAATCCATGTGAAGTAGATATTCCTATTCCATTTTTTAGATGAAGGAGCTAAGGCTCAAGAGATGTTGGGTACCCTGCCCAAGATTATACAGCTAGTAAATTGTGAAGCCAGGATTCAACCCAGGCACTCTGGCTGCTGTGCTTTTCACCTTTACATTACTCTGGCTTCTTTCCTGACTAAAATACAATGTGTTGGGCACTAGGGTATAGTTTGAGGGGCACTGTCTTGGGAGGTAAAAGTCTGTTTATTGGTTGGGTGATCTTTTCTTATCTGTAAAATGAGGCTAAGAATTCTTGGCCATCTTAAAAGGTAGCTGCAAGGATCATCTAGTCTATTATTGGTAAGAGCCTTTAAAATGGCAAAGCATAGAAGAAACCCTCCAGCTCCAGTATGTTTGTATCTCTGGAATGGGTTAGGCTTATTGGCTTTGTGTGACTACCCCTACATGGCCGTGTATTTGTGGTTATGTGAGTTCCCCCGTTACAGGCTGTGTACCTCTCTGGTGTCAGGAAAGTACAAAGGAGGCCATTAGAGAATAAATCAGAAAACCATAGATAGACCTTAGGAGGCAGAGGTTTTGTCTTTCTCAGGATCACTTTCTGCAGCCTGGACTCTGGGTCCTGAGGGCATTCCTCAGTGTTAGACCCTACAAATCTCAACACATGGATGCAGATGGGGAGCTCAGCCAGGAGGTAGCACCTCTGTAGTTGACTCTAACCTGAAGATGAATAAGTTCTACCCTGTAAAATACTACCTGCTCTCATGTTGTTTCTTGAATTTATTTTCTGTAACTCGGCATCTTCTGAAAAGGGGATTCCATGGACCTTGCTATACTGTGATAACAGAGCCACAAGGCTAAGTGGCTGTGGGAAACGGGTTCAGACAGCACTTCACAGATTGCTGCACTGCTGCTGCCCTCCTCCGTCCGTCTCCTAAAGACCCCAGGGCGTTACACATCTCCCTCACCACAAAACTTTTATCACGGGACGTGCAGAAATGGTCTAAAAGTTTTGAGGGGCAGACTTTGAGAAATGTGGCCCCAGCCTTTCATCTCGTCCTGTTTACATGCCTGAGCCTGGTGCACAGTGTGGTGCCAGCCCAGCATGGTGGCCGAGAGAGCCTGGCCTTTGGGTCCAACTCCCTCCCCACACAGCAAATCCTTCTCCATTACTTCAGAGGTATTGTTCTATGGAGAAAGCTCGTCATTTCTGGAGCCATGTAAATATAGGTATTATTATTATTATTAACAATGAAACATCTACTTTTATGTAGTGATCTTGACATCTTCTGATGGAGCTTTGAACACAGGTGGCTTACCATAAGAGAGGCCATTGAAATAAAATGAAGGGAAAGGGGAGAAAAAGCCACTGACTAATTTTTTGAGGTCACAGAGCGACTCTTATGAGCGCAGATAATTGTTAAACCAGATAATTGGAGCAGAAAGTTAAGATTTTATTGACTGCTTACTGTGGGATAGGCACTGTGCTGAGGTATTACCTGGGTCATCTCGTGTAATCCTCACCAGCGTCCAGTGAAGAAAAGTTCTATTGTTTGCCACGTTTTACAGGTGGGGAAACCGAGGCTTCAAGGGATTAGTTGGTCTTGTGTCACAGAATAGGTAATTGTTAATCTTTGGAAAGTGAATTGAAGGGAGGAAAGGAAGGCTGTGGTTTGTTTAGGAAAGGGAGAGGGATGGAAAGAGGAACTTGAGAGAGCGTGGCAGGTTTTGAGGATGATGCATGATGTGTTTGATTTGCGTCTGTCTGTGAAAGGATCTCAAGGGGCAGGGTGAGTGGGGATGGGGAGGCCCAGAGCAGTTTTATACGCCACTTTAATAACCTGTTTAGCAGTGGACAGAGGCCTTTTTGGTGATATTACCGAAGATGACGCTTAGGACTTTTTTGAGAATGTCACAATGTGCCAGAGACTGCATTTGGTTAGTGATTGATGATTTCTACCAAGTACACCAAAAGCCAACTTCAGTTGATGGTATTAATATGGGCATCATAGCAACAAGGCATTGGATCCCCACAGTGGAGGCTGACTTTTCTTATTGCCGTCTTACTCTTCCGCATAGCTATCGTTTTTGTTTCTTTCGTGGTCGAGATTTTAGGGTTAACATTCCTGACTTACTCTTCACAAAAGATAACATTGACCTCTTTTTTTTTTTTTTTTTTTTGTGGTATGCGGGCCTCCCTCTGCTG
>NC_041223.1:33133467-33164330 GCF_002837175.3 Physeter macrocephalus | reverse complement strand
TATGCGGGCCTCCCTCTGTTATGGCCTCTCCCGTTGCGGAGCACAGGCTCCAGACGCGCAGGCCCAGCGGCCATGGCTTACGGGCCCAGCCGCTCCGCGGCATGTGGGATCCTCCCAGACCGGGGCGCGAACCCGGTTCCCCTGCATCGGCAGGCGGACGCGCAACCACTGCGCCACCAGGGAAGCCTCGACATTGCCCTCTTGAACCAAAAACTGATGAGTTTAGTCCGTTGACACCAGGCACTGAGATCTCAGTCCCGGCAGCTCTCTGAATGACAGAATTTAAATCTGATTCTCAGATGCTGCTTCTGAGGTCATGTCTACCCCCATTTTACAACTACTACCAGCTCTTGGCCTTGTCATCTCTGTAACTTATTTTTGAAAGATGCGCCTGTTAACTGTAAAGCTATAAAATGGAATTCTAAAAAAGCAACCTCATGTAAAGTTATTAAAACTATTTAACTGGTCTTAGTGAACAGTAACTAGCCGTTCTTTTAAATACTGTAATATTTTGAAAACAATGGTTTGAGCAGGAATGGCCAGGGTACAGTTAGTACACTTTCTTTAGTAATCTTTAATTCTCACCTTATCTGCAGATCCAGACTTTTAGTTTACAGGCAAGGCCCACTCTCTCACTTTATGTTGGAACATACTAGATTGGGTTGCTTATCTTTCAGGGGACTGTTTTCTCCATGCCAGCCCCAGGCAGCCTCTTCACCTTGAACTTGCTGTAGAAGTGCAGCTCTGGGGGAGTCTCTGCTCCCACTCTGAGCCACCATTTTATCCTCTCCTGGTAGATGTGAGGGAAGGAATCATACGAAGGGAGGATTGTGAAGGACTCTGTTTATCTCCAGTCAAAATAAGATACAGTAGATTCTTGACATTTGTGAGGGATACAGCCCAAGACCATCGCCAAGCCTCAACCTGAGAAAAATCATTGTAGCATGTAATTCCTCCCTTCAGATTACTAAAGTGTAACTGAAAAATGTGAATGATCTCTCTAGACCTTAAATATTTATCTCACTTGATGAGCAACTTTTGTACTTTCGAGAGCACTTGTTGAAACAAATTCACACATCTTTTCTACTTATTTCCTTTTGGAGCATTTGGTAGTTTTGTTCACATAGTGTGTCTGAGTCATCATTGCATTTGACATTTCAGCCTTTGATTTATCCGAAACTTCTATTTTGTGGCTGGGACCTATCACTTTCATAAACATTTCCGTATTCTCTACATTCTGTCATCAACACTAGCACCAACTAGCAGTTGCTTTTGTTTCATTTCTTAACAAGAAACAAAGTTTTTATCACTTTATTTACAGTGGTCATAGCACTCAGACAAAGCACTGTGACTCAGAGCACACCTGGACCTTGGCCGAGACTCTGAGTTTATGGAGTGTTATTCAGAATCGTGTCTCTGCAAAATGGCAAATTACTAAATGTCATGGGAACTTCAGCTGTCACTCAGGAATGGTAGAAACCATAAATAGTCCGTGAATGCCAAGGTTCTACTGTATGTTTTTGATACCTCAGTTGTGGAGAAGTGAACCCTACCCTTTCTCTTTTCACCAATCTGTGGAGCTGATACATTTGCATATATAGTTAAATACCTACTAGTTAAATTACCCAAGAGCTTTGGGGAAGTTGATTTTCCTAGCACCTTCTAGTCTATAGCTTCATTTGTTGGCATCAGTAACAAGCTAAGTATTTTTCATAAGAAGACGTGCCTTTCCAAACATGGAGTATTTTAAATAAATATGAAATACGATTTTAAGACTTTTTTTTTTTTTTTTTTTTTTTGTGGTACGCGGGCCTCTCACTGTTGTGGCCTCTCCCGTTGCGGAGCACAGGCTCCGGACGCACAGGCTCAGCGGCCATGGCTCACGGACCCAGCCGCTCCGCGGCATGTGGGATCTTCCCGGACCAGGGCACGAACCCGTGTCCCCTGCATTGGCAGGTGGACTCTCAACCACTGCACCACCAGGGAAGCCCTAAAACATTTTTTTTAATGTAACTTTTTTTCTTAGAAAAACCCCACACATTTAAACATTCAACAGGTACTAAAGGGTACACTACACAGAGAGAAGTTTCCCTCCCTTGGTTGTCTTTCAGTCAGTTGTTGCTCCTTCCTGGATGCAGCCAGTGTTACCAGCTTCTCACAAATCCTGGCAAAGATAGGCTGTGCATATATAAACAATACACGTATTTATATATACCCCATTTCTTTTACACAAATGGTAGCACACAGTTTTTATACCTTGCATAAAATTAGTAGTATTAATAGTATCTTGGAGCTCTATCTATATCAGAATGTAAAGAGTTTCCTCATTGTTCTTTGTTTTTTTGTTTGTTTGTTTGTTTATGGCTGTGTTGGGTCTTTGTTGCTGCACGCAGGCTTTCTCTAATTGTGGCGAGCAGGGGCTACTCTTTGTTGTAGTGCACAGGCTTCTCATTGCGGTGGCTTCTCTTGTTGCGGAGCATGGGCTCTAGGCGCACGGGCTTCAGTAGTTGTGGTGCGCAGGCTCTAGAGCACAGGCTCAGTAGTTGTGGCGCATGGGCTTAGTTGGTCCGTGGCCTGTGGGATCTTCCCGAACCAGGGCTCGAACCCGTGTCCCCTACATTGGCAGGCAGATTCTTAACCACTGCACCACCAGGGAGGTCCCCCTCATTGTTTTTTAACCATTGTATATGGCTGTACCACAATTGTCCTTTACTGATGGGGTTGTTTCCAGTTTTCTAACATTACAAACAGTGCTATAGTCCATGAATCACCTTTTACATTTTTTCATACATGTGAGTATCTGTAGGATAAATTTCTAGAGGTAGAAGGGCTGAATTGGAGGATATGTTCTTGAAAATTGATCTCCATGGAGGTTGGTTCAATCAGTAGTGCCACCATCGGTATATGAGAGGGCTTGCATCTCCATATTCTTATAACATAGGATTTTTAAATGTACGGTGTTAACTAATTTCATCACCACCTAATGTTTCTAGATTACTAGTGGTACATGGTAGGCTGGGGCTTCCAGAGATTTCTTTGCATGAGACATTGAGGAAGTGCATCCATTCGATACATGATTCCCAGGGAGAGTCAAGTTGCACAGCTTTGGTTTAGAGACAAGGAGTGGTGCAGGAGAGAGAGAAGAGGTAACTCTGAGGACAGTGTTAAAATGTCATTTCGTCTGTCCTCCAGCCCTTTTGCTGAATTCTTAGGGCAAGGAAATTGTAATAAGAATGAGTAAAAGCTAAAGTGAACTGTTTCACAAAAGAGGGACTTTGGGAGTATAATACATTGGCATTGGTGCCAACAGTAATGGTCTTCACCTTCAGTAAAATTATCAGCTCCTTGATGAGGCATCCACAGTGGGCATTGGTGGGAGCACGTTGGGTGTCGGTACCCTTGATATTAGCCATTGTCAGCCATAACATAGGTGAGTGGGAATCAGAAGCTGCATGGATGCATTTGCTGGATATCTGATCTCGAAAGCTGTCCCTTTTGACATCAGCAGTGGCTGGAGACCATGAGCATTTAGAAGAGGTTAGGAGAAAAGTGGTAGATCTTGGCTAATAACACAGAGGACCCATCGTGGTACATATTTAAGATACTTCCTTAGGAAATCTCAGCAGCATTAACAAGAGATTTGGGGTGTGATTTTCTGCAAATGAGAAATACTGTTTGTGACTTGTATTGTGAGTGACCGTTATCTACCTGGTTTTTAGGCCTGTGGAATACAGGTTACACATGGGATGATGGAACAGTGCCAGGTGAAAATTAAAGATAATACAAAGCATAGCATTTCTAAGTACTAAAAAAAAAAAAATTGCTTAACTCTTAGAAGCACAATTTGTTGAAGTGAAAAGACTTTGTATGTTCGTAAAGAAGTGCACACACTTACAGAAGATGAAAAAGGAGGATGACTTAGGGTGTCATAAAACCAGCTTCTGTTCAAATAATATTGGTTGCTGGTTGTTCTACCTGATTAGGAGATGGTGAGAAAATGCTAATCTATCGTAGCTGTTCAGACTTCATGCGATAGTGAAAGTAGCCAGTGGCTTCAAAATTGGATAAAGGAAAGGACAATGTGAATATTTTTATGCTATAATATTTTGTACAAAATGTCCACAAGCCTTAGAATGAAACAATGTATGGAAACAATTTTTATAAATTTTAGATATGTACTTGCAGGCAGAGAATACTATGTAACATGATCAGTATTTTGTATAGCAAAAGCATATTCTAATTATTTCCTAAAATATGTAATAAACATTTACTGCAGCTTTTGTACAGTGACAGCTTGTAGATTACCCCTATTTTCTATTCCTCCTCCTAGTCACAGACAGCATTTTTGCTCTTGTAAATTTCATACCTTTATGATTTTTAGGTAGGAAAAGACCAAAAATCTATTTGTGTTGAATATGTGTCTCAATGACATTTTGTTAATAAGCATATATTTGATGGCACTTTACTAAAAAGGATACATGTTGTACTGATCTACATAAATCGAGAACTTTGGACCTAGTAAACTGGTTTCTGGATTTGCTGTGTTCCAAGGAGTAAAATGGGAAAAAGTAGTCTTAGCCAGATTCTCAGAGGGGGTAAGACTTTGAGACAGCACAGGACAGTGGTTGAGAAAAAAGCCCAGGGCTGGAATCACACTGACCTGGGTTAAAATCCTGGGTATGCCACCAAGTATGGTTTTGGGTGAGTTAACTGAACTCTGCACTTTTTTCAGTGTCGACTAGAGGGATGATAGAACCCATCTTTCTGTGAGAAACAAATAAATGAAATAAGTTGTGTAAGTTGTCTGATGTTTTGAATCCTTTTCTGGAAGAAGATGCGATTGAGTTAATAACTGAAAATTTTTTCTTATTAAAGGTTCACTCAGGTTTTACCTGGTTTATCCACCAGGGGGAAAATTATTCTATCACTCTACTATCTGTCAGGAAAAGTTGCCACTCCTACCTTAGAAAGTCAGGTTTGTTGCTGATCTTTATGTATTTAGTGAGGTAGGAGTCATAGAGAACTTCAGTATGAGTCTTAATTTATTTCATATTTTTACTATTTCTTAGATTAATTCTTCCTCAAGCCTTTACAACCTATTTCCTGGTTTGAGGACTAAGTCTTAATGATAAAGGAAGAAAGAATATTGAAGCATCTAGTAAACTCCAACAGAAGATAGCTATAATTCAAAGAAACACAGGGTTTTTTTGTTTTTCTTTGTTTTTTCCTATTGACTATTTAAAATGTGGAATGTAGTGTAATAACCACCCTGGACCCTTCACTCGTCTTTATCTTCACAGTTCCAACATGTTGCCGGTCTTATTTCACCATTTTACCCCTTTATTAATTTGTAGCAACTTCCTCACCTTATATCACTTCATTTCACAATTTCAGCTTGTATCTCTAAAATACAAGGAAAACCTCCCCTCTTTAAAGTATGTATCATCATCATCCCTCAAAAAAAAGCAATGGGCTTCCCTGGTGGCGCAGTGGTTGCGCGTCCGCCTGCCGATGCAGGGGAACCGGGTTCGCGCCCCGGTCTGGGAGGATCCCACATGCCGCGGAGCGTCTGGGCCCGTGAGCCATGGCCGCTGAGCCTGCGCGTCCGGAGCCTGTGCTCCGCAATGGGAGAGGCCACAACAGAGGGAGGCCCGCATACCACAAAAAACAAACAAACAAACAAAAAAAAAACAATGGTATTTCTCTAATATCATCAAATAGTCAGTTGGTATTCATATTTCTCATCCTGTCTAATCATCTTTTTTCTTTTTTTTTTTTTAAGATTTTTTTGATGTGGACCATTAAAAAAAATTTTTCTTTATTTATTTTCTTTATTTTTATTTTTGGCTGCATTGGGTCTTTGTTGCTGCGCATGGGCTTTCTCTAGTTGCGGTGAGTGGGGGCTGCTCTTCGTTGCAGTGCGCGGGCTTCTCATTGCGGTGTCTTCTCTTGTTGCAGAGCATGGGCTCTAGATGTGCGGGCTTCAGTAGTTGTGGCATGCGGGCTCAGTAGTCGTGGCTCGCGGGCTCTAGAGCACAGGCTCAGTAGTTGTGGCACACGGGCTTAGTTGCTCTGCGGCATGTGGGATCTTCCTGGACCAAGGCTCGAACCCGTGTCCCCTGCATTGGCAGGTGGATTCTTAACCACTGCGCCACCAGGGAAGCCCGATGTGGACCATTTTTTAAAGTCTTTATTGAATATGTTACAGTATTGCTTCTGTTTTATGTTTTGGGTTTTTGGCTCCAAGGCATGTGGGATCTTAGCTCCCCAAGCAGGGATCAAACCCACACACCCTGCATTGGAAGGCGAAGTCTTAACCACTGTTGCGGTGTCTTCTCTTGTTGCAGAGCATGGGCTCTAGATGTGCGGGCTTCAGTAGTTGTGGCATGCGGGCTCAGTAGTCGTGGCTCGCGGGCTCTAGAGCACAGGCTCAGTAGTTGTGGCACACGCGCTTAGTTGCTCTGCGGCATGTGGGATCTTCCTGGACCAAGGCTCGAACCCGTGTCCCCTGCATTGGCAGGTGGATTCTTAACCACTGCGCCACCAGGGAAGCCCGATGTGGACCATTTTTTAAAGTCTTTATTGAATATGTTACAGTATTGCTTCTGTTTTATGTTTTGGGTTTTTGGCTCCAAGGCATGTGGGATCTTAGCTCCCCAAGCAGGGATCAAACCCACACACCCTGCATTGGAAGGCGAAGTCTTAACCACTGGACTGCCAGGGAAGTCCCTAATAATCTTTATTTTTTTAAAAAAATAATTTAAATCAGGGTCAAAACAAGATCTATGAAATGCAGTATTGCAATTGGTTAATATGTCTCTTAATCTAAATTTCAAATTTCCTCTTTCATTTGTTTATTAGTTATTCCTTACAATTTTGTGTGTGTGCCAAAAACAAGTTTTTAATCCTGTATAGCAGTGGCTTTCAGACTTTTTGGTCTCAAGTCTCTTTTATGCTCTAAAAAATGAAAAACCCAAAGAGCTATTGTTTGTGTTATATGTATCAATATTTACTGCATTAGAAATTAAAGTATATTGGTTATTTATTTATTAATTATAACATAGTAAATTGATTACCTTAGTAAGTATAAGCACAATTTTTATGAACTGTAATCACAGTTTCCAAAATTTAAAAGAAAAGGTGAGAGAAGTAACACTGTTTTACATTTTTGCAGATCTCTTTAATGTCTGCTTAATAGAAGATAGCTGGATTCTCATACCTGCTTATTCAGTCTGTTGCAATATTTTGTTTTGGTTGATGCATATGAAGAAAATCTGCTTCACGCTGGTATGCGGTTGGAAAAGGGAGGGTTATTTTAAGTTTTTCATTTAATGATGGACACTCTTCTTTAATATTACACCGAAACTTGACATGTGGTAGTTTCTTAAAGGTTAGTTGCAGTGTGCAATTTGAAATCCTATCAGTGAGCTTTCTGTACTCTGTCACATTAAAATCCATCAGTCTGTGTTGCACTTTGAATGGATCCTTTAGCCATGCATAATTTTGTAACTGTAAGCATTGGTCATTTGGAAAAATCACTTCACTGAGTTATGTAGATCTTCCAAATGTTGACATATTTCATTATGAAATATTTTTAAAAAATCATATTCATGAATATCACCGCCCATCTCCTTAGAAAAGTCTATAGCTATTGGGAAGCTGTCAAGCTCATGGTGGTGGATACAGGTTTTCCAAAATGCTGAAATTGTATCATTAGTAACGAATGCTGTCAGTGTCACAAAATATTTTCCAAATATCCAAACTTGAATAAACATCGTTTTTTAAGTAAAAGTGGGATTCCATTAAAAAAAAAAAAGCAGCTTGTTCAGCTTGCCATCTCAAACAATTCACAAGTGCTTTCCCTTGAGACGGCCTTGGTATTTTGGCATGCCCGAGCACTTTGTGCATACTTCTGTTTCATCACACAGAATATTAAAAAGATATATATTCAAATACCGACTTAATAAAATTTATTATTTTACTTCATCAAAGATGGTTTTTAGTGAATCTGACATTTGTTTACTGCGAGTGCATGCTGCTGAAGAATAAAATGACTACTACTGCAGCTGGGTGCCACAGCTTCAGCAGTTTTATCCACTATTGCTTTGCACCATCAGTGTAAATATCAACATAGTGAAGCAGGCAAATAACGTGTTAATATTTTTATGAAAGTAATTTTGACTTCTTGGACCTTTTGGAAAGGTCTCAGGGTTCCCAGTACAATCCATGTTTTGCTTCTTATGTCTTTATGGTGTGATTTCACATGTTCCTTTCCCTCTGGTATTTCCTGTAAATAGAATTGATCACAACAGATTTGATTTAGTTTTTTCCTGGCAAGAATACTTCATAGATGGCGTTGGGTTGGTAGGTATTCTTAGAAGGCATTGATGGTCTTTGCTAGAGTCATTATTTTAATGGTTGCAAATGGCTGTGTTTCAGTTGTCATTCCTTCTTTATTTATTAGCAAGAATTTTTTTCTGGAAGGAAACTTCTTCTCACCAATGATTTGGTTACCCTGAGATACAGTTTTTATCGATCTCATGCAATATGGGCAGGATGAGTCCTTGTTCCTTTTTGCAAATAATAAGTTGGTGGGTTCCCTTGTATAATCAAAAGGTGATCAGTGAGGTGTTCTTGGTTGGTTGGTTGGTTTTGAATATCGTTGTGAACTCATAATGATTTAAACTTATTTGATGTGTTTCAATTCACTGCAGCTAATATTCTTACTTTGGCCAACAGAAGCCTCTTCACGTTTGCTTCTGAGTCCTTTTGGTATGACCTCTGCTGTGTTTGATAGCTTCCTTGCTTTTTTATTTGACAAGATGTTCCAGGCTCATCTTGCACATTTCCTGCCACCTCTGGGGAGGCCTGGGAGAAATGGTATTTAGAGACCACAATCTGAACACTAGGCTGTTAATTATTATTGATTGGTGGTGGTTTCTAGAGTTTGTCAGTGGGCAAAGCTAGAAAATATGCATATTTTAAAAACATAAAATGCATCATGAAATTATACAGATACTTCCATTCAGATTTAGGACCCATTGATCTTTGATCACTTGTCAGTGACACCAACATAATTACTTATTTGTTTTATCCCATACCACACAGACAGCAGTTTCAGAATAACAATATCAATACTACCGCCAATGGATATATGATTACGAAAAAGTTTGTTTTGAAAATGAAAATTAAGAGCATTATCACAGTGTAGCTAGCCAAATTGGTTATCTTAACATAGCCTAATTGTGTTTGCTGTACATTTTGAGACTGTTTTCCTATTTCTCAGAACATCAACTTGGCAGATATTTCAACTGAGTTAAATAAATCAATTTCACGAAAGAATCAATCATACTGTATATTCATTGTATTGATAGAACAGACTTAAATGTCAAATTTAGTGTAGATGGCATTCAATAATGGACTGAATTTTCTTGTTCTTTTTAAAAATCTAAATGGCCTCTTTTTCAACATTTTATACTGGATACTATCCTTTATCCACGTCTACTCCTTTTGAATGTCTTAGGGTGGGGGGAACTCCTTAGAGGGTGAAGAATTCTATCCGTATGTCATCATGATTTTTTGTTCTAAGTAAATATGCTATGAAACAATGAATTCCTCTTCTAACAATAGCAGAAATTTACCATGGCACTTTTTGTTTAACCTAGAACTTTTATTAATATATTTTCTCCTGTAATTTACCATGGATTACACTAGGAAAAATACTTTTGAAGCAATTATTTCTAAATCTTTGGATATGGGATATTATGATCAAGAAAATTATGTAATTAAGGGAAATTGAAGCAATGACCACTAAAATAAAAACTGATTTGTATGTAGAATATTTAGTGATATGCCCTTTTTTCCTTTTCCAGGTTAAAAAAAAATCATGACTGAATCTGCCTCTAGCACAAGTGGTCAAGAGTTTGATGTATTCAGTGTTATGGATTGGAAGGATGGAGTAGGTACATTACCAGGAAGTGATTTAAAGGTAAGCTGTCTTTATTACATAAAATTGTGTGTGTGTGTGTGTGTGTGTGTGTGTGTGTGTGTTTATTATTAAAATGAATTTGAGCACATATGTGAAATAAGGATGAAAAGCATTAAGCATAGTGGCTGTAGTTTTATATGATGTTTGGTCCTCAGCATCTCAAGATGATAAACTGCTGATGGTTTGGCAGAAGCCTTTGTCACTTGGGGTAGGGGACTTAGAAGTATTTCTGCAATCTGTACGCATTTTGTAGAAATTAATGTATAGCTTCAAGGAAGATGGTGTCAGGTTTTAGTCTATCAGGATGGCCAATAAATGCAAAAGTGGTAGACTTAGAAGGTCTAGCTTTGTATATTTTTTGTAGTAATGGGCTTTGTAACTTGAAGTGAAAAACCACACTCCCTGTGTCCTAGTTTTCTTATTTTAAAACTGGATAATGTTAAAATATTGAATAAACAGGACTGTTCACCTCCCTTAAATTATTTATACTGTAAACTGTAAATATGGATTTTTGTGTAATCACTTGTTCAGAAGCTGGTCCTTTCTGTAAATGAGACTGCTTTTGTATAGCTGAGAACTCTCCTCAGAGAGCACTGCTTCAGTCTGCTCCTTTTCTAGGGGCTCACCCTGCCCCTTTTCCCCAGCCCCCCAAAGCCACTCCAGGACCACATCTGCTGCACCCTGGGACAGGGTTGTGCAAGCACCCACCTGGAAAGTCAGCCACCCCACCTCTCATTTCTCACTTGCTTTTGCTCTGATCCTGTCTCTGGGACCTTGAACCTGCCCGTGGCCCTTTAGACTTTGTGTTTGTACTTAGTCACTCAGGTGTTTGAACATCCGACCTCCCCAACTGGCCGTCTCTTGGCTTGCCTTGCTAATGCTTGGCGTTCTGTCCTGTCTTGAATAGAAATTCCTGCCCCCTAATATTGACTTCTTGGAATCCAATCCCTTTTAGTGGCCACTTGACAAGTATCTGAGCCAAAACTGTTCTAGTCCATCCTCAGTGGTGAGATTTGGACAGTCCACCCTCTTGTTGGAAAAATACTTAGATTTTAGTTGGTTTAGGTTTAATTAAGTGCAGTGTGCCAACATATCTATCTGAGTTTAGTTTAACAAAAATATTGCAGTGAGGTTTAGTGAAATACGGAAAGGAGATTTGGTTTTCAGTTTTAGTTCTTTGTGACCTTGAGCAAGTCAGTTAATCTCTTTGGGGCCAATTTCCTCTTTGGTAAAATAAGGAATTAAATGAATGCCGAGGGTTTTATCTTCTCTAACATTCTCCAAATGTTCATCTGGATTAGATATGATGGAAATAGAGTGCTGAAATTTTTGAGAAAGAAAAACTCTTCAAGATTCTGATAGTGTCAGCCACATAATTAGCTAAATGAGCTTTGTTATTTAAATTCTAAGTTTCACAATCTTTATCTGTAAAATGGGGTTATAGGATCTATGTCATAAGCTGGTTATAAGGATTGAAAAACACAATATATGTAAAACACTTAACAAGTTGTATCTTTTCTTGCTTTATGGTATATTATGTAAACTGCCTTTTTTGTAATTGCTTCAGCGTCTTATTTTTCTTGTACATTTTTATTCCTTCTGAATGGCTTATTTTTTTTTCCATTAGGTGGATGATGAAATTTATAATTTTTGTTCAGTTAGATTTTGACAATAGAGGGAAGTCTCCATCCCTAAGAAATTTAGATTGCCTAAAGGTTTTCTAAGCAATGGATTTTAGGAATTAACCTATTACTTTTATAAAGGTAATCAGATAATTAAGCCACTTAGTGGGTATTATAATCTGGGTTATTTGATTTGACTTTTAGACTCATCTAATTACTTGGGTAATTGCCATGTATCCAATTCACTTTATCTGCTGTTGACAGATACCCTATTTAAAAAAATAATTTAAAAAAATTTTCTACTTTATAACCCTTTTTATCTGAGGAGATTCAAAGACTAGCCAGTTGATTATACTGCTTAGGATTTCTGATTCATTTGCTCCTCGTATTAAAATTTGAGTTGCCTAAGAGATCTGATTAAGCAATTGATTTTTCATAATTAAGTTATTGGAAAGAACTTTGAATAAATCATGCAATTTACTCTCCCGCATCGTGCTCTGCCTATTTGACACTGGAAGCTTCTCTTTTTTAATGGGCGAAGGCATGTGGCTTTCTTAATGTGAGATCCCTAAGACAACCAGCTGAAGTTAATTCAGCAAATACATAGAAGTCGGTTTCTTATCATGGGAACAGGTTTTAATATGCTTCAGTTTATGGCCATTTTGAAAGAACTTTTCTCTGTAAAAGCCTCATGACTGCTGGCCAGTCAAGTGATATCGCTCTTCTGCTTAAAATCCTTTAGCAGTTTCCTGTGTCCTTCGCGATAAAGTTCAAACCCTCTTAAGTTTACCACAAGAGTTTTTTGGTGGTCTAGCCCCTACTTCCCTCTCCAGCTGCATCTCATTTCACTCCTCTGTGCCACCCTGTTTCCAGCCCAGCCAACTAGTTCACACCTTGGTCCCTTTTTACTGGTCCCTGTGCCGGCACCCCCATTCCCCGCTTCACACTGGGCTAACCAACCCTTGTATAAAACAGAGCGCAAAAGCTCCTTATTTGGGTGCAGTAGCAGAAAGAATAGAGAACTTATTCTCTGGTGAGCACTTGACCTACATCTTTTAATTCTCTTATTTAACCCATTTGAGGGAGTTTCTGTCACTGTTGTCAGTTTACAGATGGGGAAACAGAGGCCCGGAGTGCTTAAGTCACTTGCTCAAGCAAGGTCAGACAGTTCACTACTGGCAGAACTGGGTCTTAAAACCAGGCTTTTCTGATTTTAAAATTGATTCTCTTACCACTGCTATTCTACTAACAAGAGAAATGTTTTCATATCAAAAGAGATGAGAGGGAAATGTTACAGCAATTTAGAGGAGGTATTATGTTAGCTGGAGGGATCAGGAAGACGTTGGAAGCAGATGTCATGTGAGGTTTAGGTGCCTGAAAATAGGTGGGGAACTGTGTGAAGTCTTTGGGGGGCAGGGATGGAAGGAGGGAGAGAAAGGGGCATACAGCAGCGGGGCTACATCAGAAAGTGTAGTGTTAGGGAGGAGCAACAAGTGTCCACCGGCCCTCTTGAAAATACTGTAGTCATTAACAAGACATTTTTACTTAAACAAGCTTTGTAAACTTTACCATTGCCTAATTTGTTCCTTTAAAATGCAAATCTGTGTTTGTAGATTAATATCTCAGGGCCAGCTGTAAGAACAGGCAGGCGACTAAGTGGTAAGGCTTGTGGAAAGATGCATGGTAGGGCTTGCTGTCCCTAAGCGATTCTCTGCCTAAACTTCTTACGATTTCTGAAATTTATCTGCAGAGAATTATTCCTCTGGGTCATAAGGATTTAGTCTTCCGGAGTCCCTCAGTAAAATGTTAGTACGCTCCTAAGAGTGATAGCATCTTATCTCAAAAGAATAGTTGCCACTTAACCAAGAGCAAGACCCAGCAGCAGTGATGCGGAAACCCAACTGGAAAATTCACTGCGCTCTTATTGCGGGGTTTTGCCTTGTCTTGATTGACGTTCAGAACAGTTTAGTTACTAAATATCTTTGTCCTTAAAACATATTGCTAAGTAGAACTCCCATTTAAACACTGAAAGTAATGAAAACAGTAATCTCAGCAGTGTCTTTTAATGATCTATTATTAAAGACAGGCACAAATAGGCTAAAGATCCTTTGCCGCTATAAGCAAAAATAAAGAGAATGAATCAAATAAAAGGTAGCTTAAGCCAAGACGAACAAACAAAACCTTTTCAACCCCTTATATATTTCAGGCGTAATTATTTTCTGATTGACCTAGATGTATCCACTAACAGTAGTTACAGTGTCAGCTGATATGCTTGATTTGCTTAATAAAGCCCTTTGGTAAAGTTTATAATTTTGACATTCTTGATTGTAGAATGGAGTCGGTTGCTAATTTTTTATAGTGCTTTTTAGATGTCTAGGTTAAAAGAACTAATAACTTCGGGCTTCCCTGGTGGCGCAGTGGTTGAGAGTCCGCCTGCCGATGCGGGGGACACGGGTTCGTGCCCCGGTCCGGGAAGATCCCACATGCCGCGGAGCGGCTGGGCCCGTGAGCCATGGCCGCTGAGCCTGCGCGTCCGGAAAAAAGAACTAATAACTTAAAAAAAAGTGATTATATCAAGTTTCTATAGTTGCAGCACCATTCATAAAAGCATTACCAATTTCAGAATTTGAGTATTTTATTGGGGAAAAAAATGTTAGGAAATGTGTCATTCATTCTGGAATTTCATCAGTGGAACTCAGTAATGTTAGCAGCACCTAACTAATAGCCTATGCTGTCCAACATTTTTTACAGTAGTAATATTGTGGAAGACAAAAAAATTGAGAAGTCAAAAAATTGATCCCTGTGTCTTTTTGCGTATGATAGGATACTTTAAAAACACTTTGAGGTTAATTTTTTATTATAAGTTACAGGTGTACACTATAGTGATTCACAGCTTTCAAAGGTTATACTCCATTTATAGTTATTATAAAATATTGGTTATATTCCCCATGTTGTATAATATATCCTTATAGCTAATTTTATACCTAATAGTTTGTACCTCTTAATGCCCTACCCCATGTTCCCCTCCCCACTGGTAACCACTAGTTTGTTCTCTATATCTGTGAGGGTGGTTCTTTTTGTTATATTCACTAGTTTGTTGTATCAATATTTTAGATTCCACATATGAGTGATACCATATAGTATTTGTCTTTCTCTGTCTGACTTGTTTCAATTAGCATAATGCCCTCCAAGTCCATCCATGTTGCTGCAAATGGCAAAATTTCATTCTTTTTTATGGCTGAGTAGTATTCCATTGTGTGTGTGTGTGTGTGTGTGTGTGTGTGTGTGTGTGTGTGTGTTTTATATATATATAATATATAGTATGTGATATATATTTTTTTCTCACATCTTC
Organism: Physeter macrocephalus; assembly: GCF_002837175.3. NCBI lineage: Eukaryota > Metazoa > Chordata > Mammalia > Artiodactyla > Physeteridae > Physeter > Physeter macrocephalus. The sequence continues at coordinate 33,149,368 of NC_041223.1, read as the reverse complement.
TGTATCCATTCATCTGTTGATGGACACTAGGTTGCTCACATATCTTGGCAATTGTAAATAATGCTGCTATGATCATTGGGTTTCAGGTATCTTTTAAAATTAGTGTTTTTGGGTTTTTGGATATATTCCCAGGAGCGGAATTGTTGGGTCATATGGTAGTTCTATTTTTAGTTTTTCGAGAAACCTCCACACTGTTCTCCACAGTGAGTGCGCCAATTTACATTCCCACCAACAGTGTAGGAGGGTTCCCTTTTCTCCACATCTTCGCCAACATTTGTTATTTGTATCCTTTTTGATGATGGCCATTCTTACAGGTGTGAGGTGATATCTCATTGGGCTTTTGATTTGCATTTCCCTGATGATTAGTGATGTTGAGCATCTTTTCATGTGTCTATTGGCCATTTGTATGTCTTTTTTGGAAAAATGTGTATTCAGTTCTTCTGCCCATTTTTTAATTGGGCTGCTTGTTTTTTGGTGTTGAGTTGTATGAGCTGTTTATATATGTTGGATATTAACCCCTCATTGGTCATATCATTTGCAAATATTGCCTGCCATTCAGTAGGTTACCTTTTCCTTTTGTCTATGATTACCTTTGTTGTGCAAAAGCTTTTACGTTTAAATAGGTCCCCCCTTTTTTGGCCTTTATTTCCTTTGTTTTAGGAGACAGACCCCCGCCCCCAAACTATTGCTAGAATTTATGTCAAAGAGTGTTCTGTGTTTTCCTCTCGAAGTTTTATGGTATCTGGTCTTACATTTAGGTCTTTAATCCATTTTGAGTTTATTTTTGTATATAGTGTTAGAGAATGTTCTAATTTTTGAAATAAAGTAACTTCTGTTAGAGTAGATTTTTACATTTTTTTCAGGGTTATAGGATGCCTTTGAGAATATGATAAAACTTATAAACTCTATCCCCAGATAAATATATATATGTGTCCTTAACCATAATTTTGCATATATTTCCTGGGATTTATCAGCCCCTTAAGTCCATCCTTGGGTCCCTGGCTTATGGGAGTTAACCGTTTCCCTAAGTGCACTGCATCTTTACTTTGTGCTTAGACTGTAGGTCAGTTACTGGCAATAACTATTACGAGAGGGAAAAGATAACTGGAATTAAGTGTTGTGATGTGGGAATATTACCTGTTAACTTTGAAAGTATTTGAACCTAAAACTCCCAGGTGTCATAGGTCTGAATTTTGATTTGAAGATTCCACTCAGCTGTGTTCTCTTTCTCAGTGTTTGAAATGCCAAGGTGTAGTTTAGCAGCAATTTGGAAATTTAAGCCATAGGACACTTTCTGTGTAATGTAAATGTTTTGTGCTATTTCCCACATTTTGTATTTGTCAAAAAAGTTTAAATTAACATCAACATATAATAAAAGTAAACTTACTTAACCTGGGCTGATGCCAGTTTTTAAAAATTTTTCATTCAGAATTGATTTTCTGCCATAGTTTTTAACATCATTAATTAATAATCATGATGGCTTGGCTTTTCTACTCTTGCCCAGTAGATGGTACTGTCAGCTTTATTTTGAAATATTCTGGTTTCAGAGTTGGTCATTTAAAAATTTATTTTTTTTAAAAAAGTAAAGTTATTTTTAGCTCTTTCCCTTCCAATTGACTTTTTACCACCTCCTAAACTGACATTTTTAGGTGAACCCACTAGGTTTAGTATATACATGTTACCTGGGAACTTGTATCTGGAATATGAAATAGGGAGAAAACATTTTCACCTTCCGTAACTATGTCACTTGTTCAGTCTAGAAAGCTTTTAATACTTGTAGACTATGTGCAGAAAATTGTTTAAGGTGCTATTTTCACCTGGTGGAAAGAATAATTAGTTGTAAATTTTGCTTATGATGTTTCTGACTTGTAGTCTGAATCTAGTTTGGTAAAATAAATCATTCTGTTGGCATGTTGACCAAATAGATTTTTAGATTGGGAAATGGAAGGCCTTATTTAAATACTGCATATTTGCATGCTCATCTATATTTCTGTGAGAGATCTAAAAACTTTAAGCCGAAAGTTTTATAATCCTTTTGAATTTTGAGCTTTCTAGCTCTTCATCCCCTGTCAAGATTAGTGGATCCCTAATGTCATTGTGTTTTATGGAAAAACAGAAGGAATACAGAATAACTTTGACCTTCATGAATGTGAGAGTAAACCTAGCTGTTTCAAAGAGAATGGGGCCCCTGCACACAGGTAGTGGTTAAAAGTCTTCAACACATAAACTGTATGTCCAGGAGATTGCAGAAGAATACTTGGTTTGAGGCTCACCATGAGGTGAGAGGAAATTTTCAATATTTGGGGTCAAAAATGCCCATGAAATCAAGATGCCCTTACTTTTTAGTGATAAAATTGGCCTGAAGCTCGTAAGCTTGTTCACATCTCATAGATATTACCAGTGGTTTAGTTTAGGAGGACTAGAAGTGAATGAATATAACAGAGAATTCTAAAGAGCAGTGAAAGAAAGAGGAGGTATAGGGCTGGGGGTCCCATGACTCATGCTTAGCCTTCCTTCCTCGTATCTTGGAATATGGCGATAGGGACATGCAAGTCACAATTTCTAGAATGATGATATTCCTGCTCTTTGAACTAGGTGAACTTGGGTGAGACAAGTTGATTCCTGGGAAAACAGTAATTCTCCTGTTACTAACTTTGATCATCAAATAAGCAGTAATATGAAATAAGAAAAACAGTCTTAGCAAAAAAAAAAAATTGTGTTTGAAATTATAAGCCATATAAGTGAGCTGGCAACTCCATAGGACAGTGCAGGGGTGGTTGTTTGTATCCTTAAGAAGTTCTTTGTTGCATTGTTCTATTCCCCCTTCCTGAAATTCCAAAATTGGTAAATGCAAAGGGCTTAATAGTGGTAGCGGGCTTGTCTGGGTATAATTGTTGAAATTAACTTTATAAAAACATAGTTCATTTGCTTAAAGACTACATGGTGCCAGCCATTAAATGATGACTTTCCTGAGCACTTTTGTAAATTTTGCCTCTTTCTACTATTGTCGCTAGTTCCGTGTAAATGAGTTTGGCGCCTTGGAAGTTATTACAGATGAGAGTGAGATGGAAAATGTTAAAAAAGCAACAGCTACCACAACTTGGATGGTACCAACTGCTCAAGAAGGTAAGAACAGGTCATCTGCATTGTCCTTTGTTTTTTTTTTTTTTGAAGAGTTTTAATGTAAGAATATCTAAGGTTTTATAATAGGCTGGAACTTTGAAAATCCTGGGTGATCTTGGTGTCACATATTCTTAGGTAAATTTCTATGACGAAACTAATAAGGAACCAGCTTTTATATTTTAAAATAACTATAAAGTGTCTTCTTTCTTTATGCCAGATCTGTCATAGCACAAGTTTAATTGGAAATTATCAAGTAAATCCATGTTGTAATAGCCTACCCAGGTGATTTAGCCAAAAGCCTGCCACTTTTTTCTCATCTACTCCGATGGTTGTAACTAACACCTATATGCTGATGACTCCTAAATCTATATCTCCAGCCCCGACCTCTCCCCCGAGCTCCAGGCCCGTATTTCCACCTGCCTACTGGACATCTCCACCTGGATGTCCCACAGGTACCTCAAACTCCACATGTCTGAAATGCGATTCATTTTCTATTTCTTTCTCCCCTCCCCCCAACCTGCTTTTTCTTCTGTAGCCCATAATATCAATTGATGGTAGCACCATCCACCCAGTGGACAAGCAAGAAATCTAGGAGTCATCCTGAATTTGTTCTCTCCCAGCCCCATAGCCTGTTACTTAATCCTCTTGGTTTTTATTTCCTAAATATGTCTCAGATCTGGCCTTTTCTACCTATTATCACTGCCACTGCCTTAGTTCAGGGCCTAATCACCTCTCACCTGAATTACTGCAGACGGGCTCCTAAAGAATCACTCTGCTTCTGATTTCCCCCAATTTATCCCGCACACCGAAGTCAGAGGAACTTGTGTAGATTGCTTATCTGACACTTCACCAACTTCTTATTGTCTCTTTAGCAAAACAGACAAAGATCTGGGTGACCCGCACCCACCTGCTTGCTTTGTGTCTTTGCTCTCCCTTCTGTTCTTTGTATGCTGTGTTCTGGCAGGGCCAGCAGCACTGAATTACATAAAATTCTCCCAACTTATCATGCGGTTTCATACTTTCTTGCCTTTTTTGCTCATGCTGTTTCTTCTGGCTGGGATGCTGTTTCTCTCCTTGTCCAGTTGGTAAATTCCTCTTTGGCCTTCAAAACCCTGTTGAGGCTTTATATCAGAAAATCTTTCCTTGACCTCCCCCCGGGCCGGATGAGTCACTTCTTCCTCTGTACTACTTCTGGAACTTGTTCATGCTTCAATTATTGCATGTATCACATTTTATTGTAAATATTGGTTTTCTTGTCTGTCTTCTCTTCTAGACTGTGAGCTCTCTTGGGCAAGGTCTGTACTGTCATTACCAGTGTCTAGCGTAAATTGGTGCCTAATAAATGTTTGCTGAATGAATGATTAGCCTAACAATTCAAGCAAAAGGAAATGTGAGCTCCTAGACAATATGGATAATTATGATTTAGGAGATCTTCTACATTAAAAGTAAAATAGATGTTGATTCAGCCCATTAAGTAAAAGAGTCACTCATCAAAAACACAATATAACATAGATAACCCTTTTAAAATTTTGTCAAAAAGATACAGCTGTATAGGATTCTATGGATGGTTGGTTTCATCTTCTGAATTTAGTGACTAATGAAATTTTCTTCATTTTACTTTGAACTCTGTAGAAAAGGCCTTGGACAGGCTTTTGTTTACCTTTTCTGAAGAATTTTTTTGTGTGTTATGTAAATAATTCGAGTGATTCCTGTCAAGCCCATCCTCTTCTCCCTCCCAAGCGCTATGTAGTTTGATCATTCATTCATTCGTTCAACAAACATTATTCTTTTATTGTGTTGCTAACAAAATTATTAGAAGAAAAAGTCTAAATGTGTTTTGCAATGATTTCTGTCATGGTTTTAAATTTTTTTTCTTCTTTTCGTCTTCTAGTCTTTTCGGAGAAGACTGGGATGCCTTTCAGGTTGAAGGATCCAGTGAAAGTAGAAGGGCTTCAATTCTGTGAGAACTGTTGTCAGTATGGCAACGTAGATGAGTGTCTTTCTGGAGGAAACTATTGCAGCCAGAATTGTGCTCGGCATATCAAAGACAAGTAGGTTTTTGCCCCCATTCCATCTGTAAAATGAGTTTTAGAGTCCAAGGGCCTGGTACTTGGGAATACAGAGGTTTTGTGCTTTCTGATGTCTGTCATCCAAAAATATCTTTTTTCCCCCAGAGACTTTCCCTTTGGAGACACTTGGACCCTGATCCCACTACTGGACTGGTGTCTTTGGCCATGTCTGAACTGAGTTGTGCTGTTCACATCCTAGCTGCAATACAACCTCTGCCTCTTTCTTTAGCCTTTTGTTTACATTAATTTTATTGCTCCCCAGCCAAGAGTATTTAGATTTCTTTGGGCTACGTACACATTTTAATGATACTCATGTTTGTGGAAACACACTTTTGTTTATATTTTGGGAGGTCTTAGGTAATTCAGCTAAAACTCCACAAATGGACTGAAGCTTCCCCTGACTGAGAATCCGCTGAATGGCCATAGTGTGGTAGTTGTGTTGATCTGCTGATCTCAGGATGGACTGAGGATTCCGAGTCAGGGCCGTCAGCTGTGACTGACGGTGGTGTGACTGCCATTGGGAACTGTCTGACGAGGTCAGCTTATCACCAACAAGGTGTATTTCCTGTACATACTTGTATGCTACAAATAAATGACTTGGCATTTATGTTTGAGTGGAGTTTCCCGTGTGTTTTAATCAGAACAGGCTGGAGAATTGTCTGTTTTTGTTAGCCACCTGATGTTTTACAAAGTTACACTTGGCCTTTTTTCAGTTGGACTTGGCATTCTTAATAATTGCTAGATCCTTGCTTTTAAATTGCCCCTGAAGACTAGAATATCTCTAAATAATCGATTCTTTTATTAGTATGGGTGGCAGCTGTGGAAGACAACTAATTTTAAACTTGTTAGAACCTGTTTCACCTGTAGTGCTGGTGCCCTTTTAAAATTATATCATTAATTACATAATTATAATAATTAATTACATGAATTAATACGTAAGCTAATTTCCACTTTCTATCTTGACAGTTGTATACATGATGGTGGTTTGAAGTGTCTCTTATCTATGTACACCATTCTAATATGTACACCATTCTCCTGGTGGTTAAATATTTTTTTAATGATTTTTGCGTTGCTAATCAACATGCAGATATTTGATGGGTATTGTCTCCTGTCACTCTTTTGGGTTTATAAATTCAGCAGAGATCAGAAGGAAGAAAGGGACGTGGGAGAAGCCAATGAGGAGGAAGATCCTAAGTGTAGTCGGAAGAAAAAGCCAAAGTTATCTCTGAAAGCCGACTCCAAGGAGGAGGAAGAGCGAGATGAGGAGACGGTTAGTACCCACAGGGCTGCTTCTTCGCGGGTAGCACCGTGGTCCAAGGCACTGGCTCTGGAGCCAGTTACCTGAGTTCACATGTTGGTTCCGTGACCTTGTTTTACCATCAGGAGGTTACCCACCTACCCTCTCTGTGTCACTGTCCTCGTCTCAAGATGGAAGTGATAAATAGTAGTACCCCTTCCTCAGGGTGAAGAAGTAGGATGTTCTGGAATTCACTGCTGCAGTGAGAAAGGCACTAGGAGAACCTTCAGTTTCGCAAATGAATTTTAGGTTCCTCTTGACAGCAAAATGCCAATCCCATTTTGGTAAATTGCAGACAGATCTCATAAAACTATGTGAGTAGATATAAAATGGCAGATAAATGTCAGGTATATTTAGCTAAAACTAATTCAAAATATGCTAATTAAAACATAAACATCCCCTCTCTAAAATATTTATTAGTAACTATATGAAAAGAGAACTTTGAGGTCTCAGAGCATTTTCCTTAAGATCAATATTGAGCAACGATTATTGGCTAGTCACTGTTTTAGGAGTTGGGAATGCAGGGATGAATAAGACAGAAGGAAGACAGGGTTTCTTTTCTCAGGGACATTACATTCTTGTTAAGGGGACATAAAATTAACAAAATAAACAGGGGAAATATCAGCCTGTGATGAGCGCTATGCTGAGAATTACAATAGGGCATTAAGGTGATCTGACTGCTTTAAGTTGGGTTATCAGGGAGGCCTCCCAGGGAGGGTGGCTTGGACAATGTGATCTGAATAATAAGAAGGAGGCTGATGTAAAGTTGGGAGTGAGGAGCCCCGTGGGGCAGTGGAATTGCTAGGGAAAAGACCATAAGGTAAGAACGTGTAGCATGGTTTGTTTAAGGAAGTAGAGAAGACAAGGTAGTTGAGCCTTGAGGGCTAGGGGAGAATGGAGTAAGGTGAGTCTGAAGAGTTCTGTGTGGTCCAGGGCTTTATGGTAAACCAGAGTAATGGGTTTTCACTTTATTCTGAGTATGATAGGAAGCCATTGGAAAGTTGAAGGCAGGGGAATACTTTGATACGATTAATGTTTTAAAATGATCACTTTAGCTTTGACATGTGAGAGCAAGAGTAGATCAGGGAAACCAGTTAGGAGTTTATTGCAGTGACTAAATAAGAGGGCTGTTTAAGATAGAAGTCGGTGGATTTGAGATAGATGCTAAAGGTAGGGTTGTCAGGGTGTGTGAGGGAAAGAGAAGAATCAGAGATAACTCTTAGCTTTTTGACTTGAACTATTGACTGTGGCTAATCATGCCCATTACTTGAGAATGGGAAGGCCGGAGTGGAGTATAGAATCTAGAGTCCTTTGGCCGTCGTGAGTCTGAGAGTCTTATTAGACATCCAAGCGAAGATCCCAGGTAGGCATCTGGATACATGAATGTGGAGCCAGGGAAGAGGTCAGGGCTAGAGATATGGATGAGGGATATTCGGCAGACAGATGATCTTTAAAACCTAGGGAGAATGATTAGATAAAGAAGAGAAGGGGATTAGGTTGCAGGAGATGTCAGCAAAGGGACTGAGCAAGAGGAGGGGGCCAGGGAGGTATGAGGGAAACCAGAACAGAGTGGTCCAGGAGCTGAAAGAAGAAAGTGTGTCAAGGAGGTGGGAGCTGTATCTGTACTATAACAGAGTGTAATTCTTGGAAATGTTCTTATTTTGTAAGGACCTCAGGCCAAAAGCAACACAGTTCTCAAGTGACCTATATTCTTACTTTCTTTTAAAAGTTATGAAGTGAAATTGAAGAAGAGTCCAAAAAAAAATAATGCTTTCTGACAGCTCTCTAACTTTTCATTGGTGCCAATTTCATGAACTTTTAAAAATCATAAACTTTTCTTCCTTATTGTAGGAAAACAAACAAGATGGAAGAATTCTGAGGGGTTCGCAGAGAGCCCGAAGGAAAAGGCGAGGTGATTCGGCTGTATTAAAGCAGGGTGAGTTGATGAAAGGAAGCTTTTATTTGTAACTTTATGAAGCTGAAAATATTTCACACAGGTAGACATTTTAGTCTTAATTGTAATGCACACTATGGCAGTTAAAGGATCGTTTGGGGGTTTTCTTTGCTTAAATTGTGTCAATAAAAATTAGAGTTTAGAAGAAGTAGATAAGGGGGAAAAGTGGAAATTAGCAACTTTTGAGTAGTGTCAGGGCAAACTTGAGACCATTTTCCATTATTTATTTTTCCATCCAGTAGGTATCTTTTACTTATGCACTTTGACTAAAACCTCTGTTCTTATTCATTTCCTAAGGTTATAGATTTTTAAAGTTTCCTGTCAACCATGACCTCCTGACCTGGTACCTTTTTTTTTTCTTTGTTCCTCAAGGAACACTTTATTTTCATGAGGCTTCTAGTCCTTTATTCTCATGAGGCCCTGCCCTTCAGTACTTGGTGGATGAACTCGCTGCCTTATTCCTCGTGGACCTTGGGTCATCTCCATAGAAGCCTCCGTGTGCCCCACTAGGCTGTATCCAAAGGAAGGACCTGCCACATCTGCCTGGCCGGTCCTCCACGTTAGGTCACTGCACTTTGCACAGTCCCGTCTGACCTGCCAGTCACATTGTCCCTGCAAATCAAGGTCTGAACCCAGTGCTCCTCTTCAGGGTTTGGCTGCATTCCTCGCTCATTCAGCTCTTAATTCCTCAAAAAGAGTTTGAGATATTTCTACCTGCGTCAGGCACACAGCCTAACTTTTACATTTTGGGGGAGATGACCTTCTGTCTTATGTCATTGAAATTAAAGGGAGTAAATGCTCAGTTACCCTGCACTCTGCCTCAAAAGTGTCTTTATCCTGACTCTCCCTTCCCCTTCATTTCTACTCTCAGGGCTCTGGCCCTTCTGTGACTTTGTTCCTTCAGTCATTTCCCTCTCTTAGGTGTTCCATTTTTTTTTTTTTTCCTCTTCATGAGCTTCATCATTGCCTGTTGCAATCTCATCCCCAAAATACCATTCCCCCAATTTTAATACCCATCAAGCTGTTATACCCTTTCTTTCATTTTCATTTTTTGTCCAATTAATCCCAAATAAAATTGATATTAGCTGACTCCATATGTTTATCATTTATGTATTCTTTTGCTACTTCAATTTGGCCTTTGGCACCTTGTTTTTTTTTTTCCCTTTTTTTTTTTTTTAAATCTTGGAGAAAGATGAGCAGTCAGTCCCTAACCACTCAGTGCACTGACCTTTTCTCAGTCCTCAACTTCTTGATTCCTTAGGAAAAAAATTTTGAGCATCCTGCTTCTAGAAGAAGCTCTTACTTGCCATAGCTTCCATGGTACTGTTCTTTCTTGGCTTCCTACTACATCTTCCTCATTAACCTTAAGTTCTTCTACTTCTTTTCTCTACACTCATACCTGGATATACACACAGTTCACTTGTTAGCTCTCATTTCTTTGGAAGAGGAGCCAGGAAAAGAGATTGAGAAATACCAGCCATGAAAGTAAGAGAAGAGCCAGGTGGGGATAGTTAGGGAAGTGAGAGTTCATAGTGTACCACTCTGATTTCTTAGATTTGGAAATTCTATCATTTTAGTTTCATTCGCTTTTCAGGTTTGCCTCCTAAAGGAAAGAAAGCTTGGTGCTGGGCGTCCTACCTGGAAGAGGAAAAAGCTGTGGCAGTGCCAGCAAAGCTGTTCAAGGAGGTACAGGCCCTTCTAGAAACATTGCCCATAATGCTTCTCTGGAATTGGACAGTAGAAATTGCCGTTTCTACTGTCTGTTTAGGAAATGTGACTTGGGATAATTTCTCAAACGTATTGTTTTTCATATGTGGAGGGGTGCCTCTGAGGGCAGCTAGCATTTATACACACACCTTCCCCAGTGCCACGAGCATGAGCACACCCCACGCACACACACGTGTATGCGCGTGCTCTTTCTTCTCAATATTTACCAGGCTTTCTCATTGATTTTAAAAGGGATGTTTCTACTACTACTGAAAAACTAGTAGATGAAGAACTAACGTAAAATTTCATGTCAACATCGTGTCTTTGGGAGAATAAAAATGAGTTACTGTGGTTTACGTAATATCACAACAAAACATTGAAAGATGGGTTACTATATAACTATAGAAAAATATTTTATCATAAGTGATTTAAAATCAATAAAAGTAGTTCTGAGTGGGAACTGCTGTCTCTGGGCTAGACCAGGGGTCAGTAAACTTTTTCCATAAAGGAACAATAGAAAATATTGCAGGCTTTATGGGGTATGTGGTCTCAGATATAACAACTCAACTCTGTTCTTGTAATGAAAGTAGCTAGAGACAATATATAAATGAACGTGGCTGTATTCCAGTAAAATTTTATTTACAAAAATAAATACTTTGTTATAAATATATGTATAAATACTTTGTTATATATATATGTATGAACACAGAGTTTTTAAGAAGTGGTGAGTATTCAATAAAATTTTTTTTAAGTGGTGAATAGTAAATGTTGGGATGATTACATCTACATTAAAATTTTAATATGTAATAGTAATTGCATATGACTTGTTCTGTATAATTATTTGCTGCAACTTTGGTCCTTTGCAGAATAGACTTTTACAATTTTTTTTAAAAAGCTTAAATACAGCTAATTACTTGAATCAGTCATACATTCATGTGATTAAAACATGAAGGCGCTATAAGAAAATTGTATGTACATATAAGCAATATATAGACACAAATCCTCCCCTCCCTGTCTTTAACCAAATGATAACATATGTCGCATACTGTTTTGGACTTTGCTTTTTTGTCTAACTTAGTTTGGAGATTATTCCATCTCAGTTCATCTAACCACTTCATCAGTCTTTTATACTGATGCATCGTATTCCATCTTATGTTTGTTCCATAATAATGTAAGCTGCTCCCTATTGATTGACATATATGTCATATATATTACATGAGTATGACACACATATGTGTCAGTCGGTAGGGACCACCTTAGATTATTATGGAACAGATGTAAGATGAAATGCTATATGTGTATATGGAATATATAATATATATACATGAGTCTTTTGGTAAGTAAATGCTTTGGTGAATAACCTTGTACACCTCTCCTTTAGCACATATGTGGCTATCTCCATAGTTGGATAATTTTCCAGGATTAGAATTGCTGAGTCAAAGAGAATGTTCTTTTCTATGGATATCATGAGATTGCTAGAGGTTGTACGAGTTTATATCCCTATTAGCGATGTATGTGTGCGTCTCTTTCCCTAGAGCCTTGCCAATGCACTGTAACCAAACTTTTTGATCTTTATCAGTCTGATAGGTGAAGTATATTTTACTGTAATTTTACTTTGTATGACTCTTATGGGGGAGGTTGAGCATCTTTTTAAGTCGATAAGACATTTAAATTTCCTTTTCCGTCACCTGTTTATAGTCTTTGTCCATTTTTCCATGAGATGACCCAGTGATCCTTTTCTTTTGGAATTTTAGGAGTTGTTTATGTATTTGGTTATATAGTCTTTATTTAAGAATGGTGATCACTCACTAAAACTGCTGTCATTTTGCATTTTTAGTATCAATCTTTTCCATATAACAAAAATGGGTTTAAAGTTGGCATGAAATTAGAAGGCGTGGACCCTGAGCATCAGTCCGTGTACTGCGTCCTCACTGTGGCTGAGGTAAGCTTTGCCTCATCTTTATTTTTAAAACAAAATAGTGATTATAGGGGTTTAATAATGGGAAAAGGTGCCATTTGTTGAGTGCTTACTTTATGCCAGGCGCGGTGCTTAGCGTTTTGTAAACATTCCCTCATTTTATCTTTGCAAGAACCCCTTTTCATCCCTGTTCTATAGATGAAGGAACTGGGGCTCAGAGAGGTTAAGTGAGGTATACAAGGCCACACAGCTTCAAAGTAGTAGAAGCAGGATTTGACCCCTGGTCCATCTGACGCCATAGGCTTTACCATACCATGTTCCTTAACGTAAGGAACAGACCAACGGATTTTTATATTACTTTCAGTATTTCAAGGTATCTCTTTGAAATTTTTCGGGAAAAGGTGTCCAAGTCAATTAGGTATATCTTAGTCCAATATATTACTGAAAGCTCTTAGAATTTTTTCCTTTCCTTTATGTGCTCGCCTCTTTGTTCTCTTCCTTGAGTCAGGGGTATGCATCTTTTAAAATTTTCCTCAAAGGATAAGACCATCATGTGTATTAGTTTTAGTTATCATAGTTTTCCTTCAGTGACTTAGTGGATTTGTAAGAAATTTGGCTCCTACACAACACAGTCGCATCTGATAGCTGGATTGATGACAGTCACCATAAATAATAACATACCGTTACATAGCGTGTACCATGGGACAGATGCTGAGCTGTTTTCCATGTATTAGCTTATATAGTTCTCAGAACAATTGAGATTTATGAAAACATTCAGTAAGTATAGACTGCTTTTAAGAAGTTGGCTGTAAAAGACAAGGGAAACTTTTTAAGGGAGGGGTGTGTGTGTGTGTGTGTGTGTGTGTGTGTGTGTGTGTGTGTGTGTGTGTGTGTGTGTGTGTGTGTTTCAACACTTGGTTTTAAAGGAAATTTAGTTTGTCTAGTTTTTTTATCATAACAGTAATGTTTGCTCATCCTGGAAATATCAGCTAGTGTAGGAGTATATATAATTAAAAAATGGAAGTTCTGTGTCCACCCTGTTTTCCTCATTCTGTATCCCAAAGATGACGACACTTACAAGATCATGGTGTTCCTTCTGGATGTTTTCTCTGCATGTAAAAATATGTATAAATATATTTTTCTCTTTTTTACATGTAAGTGATTCATACATAATATTATGCAACTTGCTTTTGTGACACTGTATCTTTTATATTATACATATATAATATTTTTAACCAGTGAGTAGTATTCCATTTCACTGAATTGCTGCAGTTTATTTAATTGTTCTCATATTGATGAACAACTGAGTGGTCTTCACTTTCTCATTATTACAAACAGTGCCTCTGTGAGCATCCTTCTATATTTCGGTGTTTTTTTTGTTTGCTTTTTTTTTAATTTGTTTTGTGTTTTGCGTAGTGAGTATGTCTGTAGGAGCCATCCATAGAATTACCAGGTTGAAAGTTAAGGATGTTTAAATTTTGATGCATATTGCTATTTTGTGCTCCAAAAAAGTTGATCAGTTGTTAGATGTTCTCCAAGAGTGTACAAGAATTTGTCTAAGCCTAAGAGATAGTTTTTTCTTTACTTTTTCTTGCTCTCTCCTTCATCCCTCCCTTTTTGTTGTAATGAGAAGAGACTGGCTAGAGAATGCTTGAATTCTGAAGAAGTCATTGGGGAGCAGAGGATTGGAAGGCTCAGAGAGAGCAGATAATTGACAAAGAAGGGATGGGAGAAGATGGGATCCAGAGTATATGAGGAGATCCAGGCCTTCGCCAGCAGGAGGAGTCTCTCCTTGGGTTCTGCAGGGGGAAGCAGGAAAGGATTGGTGTGGTGGGCGTGGGCAGGTTGGCCAGTTCAGAGGCAACTTCTGGAGGTAAATCGTCAGCTGAGATTGACGATAGAGGTGGTGGGGTTGGTAGCTGAAGGAGAGGGAGGAGGTTTAAAAAGGCCATTGTGAAGAATGGGAGAGGGAACTGGCCAGGCACGTCTAGAAGGATTGCTGTGCAGTAGGGAGAGTGCGGTGAACAGGTACATTTGATTCGCGTTATTTACGGTAGTTATATTCCGTAAATACTACTGAACCATTGCGCTGAGGGGAAATACAGGGTTAGGTTCCTGGGAGCCTCTGGTCCCAACATTCTCGTCAGCCGATCAGCGCTAACCTTGTTTTATGTTTCTGTTTGAAGACAACCTGTTTGTCTATTGTTGATTCCGTGACATTGAACTCATGGCCACCAGCGCTGTAACTCATGCCTGATGAAGCTTATCTGTCACACATATCTTCCCTGTCAGGCACTTGCCGGCCTTCTTGTTCTTAGGAACACTACCTAGCACTTCAGTACTATGCTTAGGGGCGGTTTTAAATAGCAAAATCACAACAGAAAGCACAAAACATGAAAAAACGTGACACTAAATAAGTAGGTAACATAAAGGACACTTGCTTGTAGGGTGAGGTACGAAACACAAAGGCAGAGCATCTTGCCTTGTTCAGCCTCAGCTGGAAACTTGCATGATGGGTGAGTCAGATTTTTCACCACTCTGTGCATGCACATGTCCCCAGACCCCACAAATATTATTTTGTGGTTACAAATATATTTTATCAAGGTGAATTTGCAAATACGGAAACCATGGATAACGAGGATTGACTGTGTGTCATCTTTTTCCCTTAGCACCAGTCCCTAGACCAGGTATAGGTGCAGGCTGGGTGGATACTTGGGATAATGGAATTTTGTCAGACAACATTTTAGGGCAACAATTTAAAATGTTGATATAATATTTTAAGTGACTGCTCAGGAAGGAGGCTCCAGAGAAAGGAGGATGCTAGGGAGAAAGTAGAGGAATCAATGTGAGATGCTAGAGTTTTCATTGAGATTCAGAAGGAAGTGTATCGGGAGTAACTGGCTTAGCAAACTGAATGGATGTTTTAATTTAATCGTTGAAAGGCAGCGCAGTTTGTGATGGGACAGGGTCCATGGGAGAAGAGGAGATGCAGGAAGCAAGAGCTGCTGTATGGGCTGAGTCATCCATGTGCCTGGTGGAACTACTCAGCATGGAAAGGAAGAGAGGGAGCCAATGCTTAGTGTCACGAGTGACAAGGGCTGTTTGGGAGGTAGTATGCAGGATGATAAGGGCGAAGTGGTACAGCCACATGGCACAGGCCTCAGAGGAGCAGGCTGGAGAGCAGGCCCAGGAGCGTGGTGTGGCCTGAGGCAGTAGGCCGTGCTTGGGCCTCGGACAGATGGAGAGGAAAAGGAGCAGCCTCCACTTGAGGGAAGGCTTCAGAAGGAAGAACCAGATGTGCCTTTGAGCAAGGAAGTTGAGGATGGAGGAGGTTGTTTACCGAAGGGTTTTGGAGGGCATAAGATAAAGTAGAGAGATTATGGGGGGAGGAGTGGGAAGTTGACTGCACGGGGCAGAAGCTCAGAGCAGTACGACCCTGAAGGAATGAAGGGATAAATTACTTGAAGGGGCTTGTTTCTAGGTCACTGACCAGAGACAACTGAGTGTAAGGCAGGGTGGGCCTGCCTAGCTCCAGGGCTTATAAGAGAAGCAGCCCCTGAGCTCCTCCTTGGCATGGGATGGGTGGGGGGCAGCCACCTACCCTTCTCGAACGATCGTGCGTCTAGCGACCCCAGTCTCGGCTCTGCAGGGTGTTCTTATCTCTCTGGGGGGAGTCAGCTTATTTTCACTTTTACATATGTAGCATTAATACCTTCTTTTTTTTTTTTTTTTTTTTTTTTTTTTTGGCGGTACGCGGGCCTCTCGCTGTTGTGGCCTCTCCCGTTGTGGGGCACAGGCTCCGGACGCGCAGGCTCAGCGGCCGTGGCTCACGG
>NC_041223.1:33120144-33133173 GCF_002837175.3 Physeter macrocephalus | reverse complement strand
TCCGCGGCACGTGGGATCTTCCCGGACCGGGGCACGAACCCGCGTCCCCTGCATCGGCAGGCGGACTCTCAACCACTGTGCCACCAGGGAAGCCCAATACCTTCTATTTTTTTAATGCTAGTATATAAGATAAAATATTTAAAAATCCATTATTCCCTTTTGCCTCTTCTTTCCCACTTCTCAAAACAAATCATTGTTAATATTTGGCATCTGTCCTTCCAGACTTTTTTCTTTTACTGTGAATTTACATATATATATGTGTATAAGTATGTATATAAATGTGTATGTCTAAATACATATACTTTTGTGTGTGAGTCCATGTATGTATTTATGTATGTGTGTGTGGGCATATGTATATATGTATACACACATAATAAGATATATATACCCACAGAAACATACATAAATACATACATGGACTCACACGAATATAATTTTTCTCATAAACTGTGACTCACTCTGTAAGTTTGTTCTGCCACTTGAATTGTAACAGTATGCCCCAGAGAACTCTTCATGGCAGTAACTGTACAGCTTCCTGATTACTTTGGGATTGTGAATTGCCCTGGCTCCACGCTCTAATCTCAAGCTTCTTGTTCAGACTTCTGCAAGGCAGGTGCCCTGGAGTGGTTAGAGGTCTGGTGTGGCGTGTGGTTACACTTGAACACATCTACTGTGCTAGTGGGAAGGAGACTGAGAGGCTGAACTGTCTTGAGAGCCCAAGGCCAAGCGTGACCCAGCGAAGGCCCCATAAACCTACATAGCCTTTTTTTTTCAACTGAGAACTCCCCCGAGTGGGGCCCTAATTTAGGCAGATACGTGGCATCAGCATTCGGCATGTGTTACATAGAGTGAGTTTTCACTGGATTCCAGGGAGCCTGTCTCATCTAAGTATGAACTGGGGAGGCTTTTCTTTCTTTCTCCCCACTCTGCTACTAGTGGAGAGGAGAATAAGTTGACTTCTCCCCGTGTCTGCACCAGCCGTGGTCTGGCTGGATATCGCTGTTGTGTGGAGCTTTATAAAGGACAGAGAGCTAGCACTGAGCCAGTGCACAGCAGGGCACCCACTCTGGCACCCTGCAGGAGCTGTGCACCCTGTGCTGCCGGCTCCCCTTGGTAGCATGTGCTTGTACAATGTAGGGAGTGAACAGAGGACTTGTCTGCATGGGAAGGTTGTCACCCAGGATGCATGTGCTTCCGGTGGAACTGAGGATGATGCCAGAACACTGTAGCTCAGCTCTTCCCAATGTAATAGCCTTTGCCTTTAGATTTTATTTGTTCACTTGTTTCTGTGACTGTTAAAAAGGGTGCTTTGATTAACGTAATCCATATCATACTTGATATCCATGTTAATTTATTTTTGTACATGTGCAGAAATATTCTGGGTTTTTTGTTTTGTTTTGTTTTTTAATCGACCTCCTTTACCTGTTTCAGGTTTGTGGATATCGGATAAAGCTGCACTTTGATGGATATTCTGATTGTTATGACTTCTGGGTAAATGCAGATGCTCTGGATATTCATCCAGTTGGGTGGTGTGAGAAAACTGGCCACAAACTCCATCCTCCAAAAGGTATTGTCACTTTTTAATTGCACATTTTATATTCTGAAACACTTATTTTCTTACATCTTAATTTAGATTTTTAAGAATTCAGACTTTATGATTATTCAGGTGGGCCCAAATTTAAGCTTATTGTTAATGATAAAAAATGTTTATTAAAGTGAAAGAAATTTAGGGCTTCCCTGGTGGCGCAGTGGTTAAGAATCCGCCTGCCAATGCAGGGGACACAGGTTTGAGCCCTGGTCCGGGAAGATCCCACAAGCCGCGGAGCAACTAAGCCCATGCGCCATGACTGCTAAGCCTGCACTCTAGAGTCCGTGAGCCACAACTACTGAAGCCCACGCACATAGAGCCCGTGCTCTGCAACAAGAGAAGCCACCGCAATGAGAAGCCTGCGTACCGCAACCAAGAGTAGCCCCCGCTCGCCGCAACTAGAGAGAAAGCCCGTGCGCAGCAACAAAGACCCAACACGGCCAAAAATAAATAAATTAATTAAAAATAAAATAAAGTGAAAGAAATTTAAAAAATAGAATCCTACTTAAGAGAATAAACTCTGTCATGTACTTACTTGCATGTCACATAACATCTGCTTGATACTTAATTTTGACTACAGGTTTTAGCTACAGATTTCTATTTCATACACACACACAACACACGCACAAATACATCCTTGAAATATGATTGAAAAGTTAGTTCTAACCTGTTTACATAGCTAAGTGTACTTACTGACATTTCAGTAAATAAAAAATCTTGAGAAATTATGCATTGAACTTACGTATCTGAATATTTAGGAGACTGGAAAGGAGAATATAACACTGAAAATCAGTTCAGCTGGGGGTTGGACTAATAGCAGTTACTCCTTTATTATTAAATTCTTTATATTACAGTCTGCCAATGCTTCTGTCTGTTTCATGTTTACAAAACATCCAAGAATAACAGATCCTGTCTTTTTCAGTTCATTCCTAATATATTTAATAATTTCTTATTTCCTTCCTTTTCATATTACATTCAGTATTTTTTGCTTGATGTCAAAGAACCAGGTTACTAGTTTGATATTTTTGGCCTGTCTCAGGGTTATTGGGTTTTAGTGGACAAACTATCCTTTGGTTTTAAGTGAAAAATTAATGGCAGAATGGTATTTTCAGATAACTGAAGGATCAAACAGAAGCACCTAGAAAAGACAAGGATGAAAAAGAAAATCTGTAAGCCTTTGTATAAATTGGCCTGTTATATACGGTGAATTACTAGCTGTTCCTTTCACACCAGCCTCTGGACTTTGATGGAAGTAGAAGAGAGCACATGAGTAGATAAAATTAAATGCTCAGTTTCCTTTTTGAAGAAAATGTTGGCTTTACCAACATTTTAAACATGAAATTGTGAAAATTAAGACAAGGACATTTCCATTATTGTAATTTGCCAACATACTTACTTCATAAATCTTGAATTGTCATTCTTGTGGTGACAGGCCAGAAAGATGTTATCTGTTGTTATTACCATTTTTTCCAGCTTCCCACTTGTTCCTACAAGTTAGTCTCCCAGAGTACAACAGGTGAGGAAAAAACAAAGAACTACTCTAGCTCACTGCTAAGGGATTCTACCTAAATACTGGTAGAAATGGTCTGGTAATAAAAAGAAGTCCACCTGAGTCCAATATATGTTTGCTTTCTTGCACCTTTTCTTTTCATCCATTACCATTCATTCAGAATTGAAAAAAATAATATAATTTGTTGGAAATAAATACCCTGTGTATAAAAATACATAGATATAAATTATGAGTTAAATACTGTCTATTTAAAGAGTCACCTGATTGCTTGATTTTGGCATGTTGGAGTTACAGATAAAAGTAGGAAAGGAAAGCTAAGTGTGAAATATTTTGGTATTTTACTGTGTGTTTTATATGTGCTTACCCTAGGGTATAAAGAAGAAGAATTTAATTGGCAGACTTATCTCAAGACATGCAAAGCTCAGGCTGCTCCCAAGTCATTATTTGAAAATCAGAATATAGTAAGTACCTCCAAAATACTTTTTCTTTCACAGGAAGTGGCTTTTGAGTGTTTCACTAGCTAAATTACAAGGGATAGCAAGAAACTATAATAAATGTTATAGCTTTGGTAAATACAGTGCTCTTATCTTAATTAAACTTTAAAATTAGCTTAAAATCATCATGAATAAATATCTGTTTTTAGCCATAACATGGCTGTCTTTTTTTGTTAAATAATAAAAGGCAACATAGTATAAAACCTAGGTATAATTTACAATTAAGGTGCATAAGAAAAATTGTGACATTTCATTGTTATTGTCACTTGGCTTTAGGAGTGCTCTTCAGATGGGATTCACATAGTGAGATGCATGTAGCCCCATTTAGATTTGCATGCTAGAGACTATCATTTAAACCTTCTCTCCAGCTTCTAGCTCTGTTCCGCAGTGTAACAGAACCAAAGTCTGGATGTGTTTGTTTTTTCTACTTCTTGACCTGTTGGCATCTCTGAGGAGGCCTGATATGTTAGTCTTCCTCCCTGCCTGAGTTCTGATCTCATTGGAAAGAACAGAGAGCCAGTAGGTGGAAAACCAAAGTCTCATCTTTATAGTTGGTAAGGGCTCCGTTGGAGTATATGCATGGCCTGTATCTGCTGGCAAATGAGTTTCTTGATTCTGAGCCCTGGGGTTAAAGAGATTTACTGGCCCTTCCCACTTCACCAGCCAAGCCCAGGAGCACTGGACCAGGGCAGACTACCCTCTTGCAGGACCGCTCTTGCTCCTAGAGGGGCAGAGTGGAGACTGTTATGCCCTGTAGGCCAGCTTACTCTTAAAGGTGTGACCAGTTCCTCCTTCCAGATTCACCAGTTAGGGACAGTGAGTGAGAGCATAGAGAGAGGCAGTCATGTTTCACTAAGAATTCCCCTCCAAATAAATATCAGGAGTGGGGAAAAACCTTCTCACAAACCCCAAAATACCCTCATTTGGGAAATGACCTTAACTGGGTGTTTTGAGGACCTCAGTCATGGCTGAAACATTCTCTAATCAAATTGTGAACATAAGCCAGGTTGAGTTAGAGAACTGGAGAGGGAGTGTGTGTGTGTGTGTGTGTGTGTGTGTGTGTGTGTGTGTGTGTGTGTGTGTGTGCATTTAGGTAATTAATAGAGATAATGAGCCAGGTTATTATTTTTAAACGTCTTAATTGAGAGGATAGCTTAATTGCTGAAATGTAAATACTGCGTAGTCATTCGGCATCATTCTCTGTCAAGACAAGGGAGGACGATCCGTCAGGTGGAAAACTCAGCAGCCTGCTTGCTGTCACTCCTCCAAGTTTCCTAATCCTTGTCTGGTTCTCTGGTGATGAGTTCAGTCAGGGATTTGATCCACTGTGCCTTGAACCATCGTCTTAAATTCTGTGCATTGCTAGCACAACACTTAATCTTGGGCTGTGTGTTCGGTATCTAAGAGGCAATTAATTTTTCTATTTCTAGATTCCTCTACCTCAGAATACTCAAATATTTACGGTCAGAACACTGATAAATAATTTCAGGGCTTAAATATGTAGTAACAGTATCTGTGTAGCATTAGTGCCTGATCCTTCGACTCAGACAGAACTTCACTCTAACATATTCAGATACATGGCTGTCCACATTTTTGTAATGATAGCTGTATAATTATAGTAAAAAGAGAGGTAACATCTGCTTTGCTTAAAGTGATTAGAATAGTATCTGTGCGCTTCAGTCTGGACAGAAGGATTTTTTTTAGAAGGGCTGAAATGATTTGTAATGTGTTGTGATTGGTATAACTGATATTCCAGTACTTCTCTGAGATTCGGATACTTTTCCTCACAAAAGATTGTATGGAATGTTTACACCTGCAGCACCTCAAGCACTGAGTCTTACTGAACTTATTATTGTCTTAGTTTCATGTCCCAGATGGCTGATAATCTGTGGATTTCCTTATATTACAAACTATTTTGAATGGCTGTATGTGTTAACAGCCAGTTCTTTTCGTGCTACTGTGAATAATATCTATATTGTTGAATCAAAGTTGTAATAATTTGCAGCCTTTTGTATAGGAAGATGACCTACTTTCAGTGGAGTACTGTTTTGAAAGACCTTTTCAGAAGTGGGAGTGAATTTATACTGACTTACACGCATTTTTAACTTCAGTGCTTATTTTGTGTGAAATAATTTTCATTGTTAAGTCTGTAATAAAGCAAAAGAAAAACTGAAAGTAAACTCTACAGTAAATAAAACTTGCCTAACTCATGTAGTCATCTAAAGTACCAAGACACGTTAAAATTAATTAACTTTGCGAGGTTGTGGGTGTGTAAGTTTTAAAGGTCCAGATAGTTAATTGGGTGTAGCAACAGGGCATTTTTCTTATTGCTGCTTGTTGGAAAGCAACTCTGCTGTAAAAGTGGTTCATGATTTTTAAATTATGTGAATACAGTTGATGGATGCCAGGCCTTCAGGCAGAGGTGCAGAGAGGGTGCAGGTCCTTGCTGTTAAGTGTGTGCTTATCTCTAATTAAATCTGTATGTTTCATAGACAGTGATCCCATCAGGCTTTCGAGTTGGAATGAAGCTTGAAGCTGTAGACAAAAAGAACCCTGCATTCATCTGTGTTGCTACAGTAACAGATATGGTGGACAATCGTTTCCTCGTACATTTTGACAACTGGGATGAGAGCTATGACTATTGGTGAGACATTTTTTCCATTGCTGTGTGCTTTACTAATTGAGTGTTTATCCAAGTACATGATTTAAAAACAGTAATAATGCAAAGCTTATGACTAAAGTAACAGTGCTCTGTCCCACTCTTTCCCATTTCAGATTTTTAACTTTTTACCTGTTCCATATGGCATATATTTCTAAGTAACATCCTTTAATTCTACTTCGTGATTTGTATTTTAGTTGACTTCCTCCTGTGGACCACACTCCCAACAGACACTCACACGTGAATGTATGCACAGACTCACACTTCCCGTCCATCTCAAAATATTTTAATCTTCCTTTCATGTTTTCATGCCCAGTAACTAACTTAACTATTTATAATTGCTGAATACAAATTATTAATTGAGGAATATTGTTTTTAGTCCTTATGGGTGTTGACTATACTACATAAAGTGGTAGGAGCAACATAATTATAAAATTACATAATCATAAAATAATTATAATAAAACCATGAGATTTTTGATTAAGCAATTGAAATAATGACTTTTCATACCAAATTCATGTTCATTGATGAAACTACAATTCAGTTTTCTGGTGAAAGTCATTTCTGCACTGTTTAGTTCCTTCTGGAGAATACTTAAAATGAAAAGTGACAGACATCTTTATAAAATAAGGCTAATGTTACAGTAGCAAATGGAGTTTAATTTATATAAATGTAGCTCAGTTTCAGGAAAGCTTGTTTCCTGTCTTTTTCAGTATGTGTATATTTAAATATTCAGTAGAGCCATCAGTAATTTCCATAAATCCTCAAATTGGATTCTCAGACAGGCATCAGTTTTACTTGCATTGTTTTAAAAAAGGAGAGACAGTGAAAGCCATTTGCTATTCAGACTTTTAAACGGTGAATTAAAAAAATCTGAATTACATGTTACATATGGTTTTCACAGAATTTTTTAAAGTAGTTCCATGATCACATCGCATAGAGTCAAGTACTTGTCAATATTTTAGTATGTTTAACCCAGCTTTTTTCTGCAAAGCATAATTTTCCTCATAGGATATCTTTTTATTCAGTTTGCAATCAAATTTATTATTGAAACATAAACCATTTCAAGTATATACAAAATGAGAATAATAGAGTGACCCTCCTGCAGCCATTACCTACCACCAGCAGTTACCAATTTACATCAGTCTTGTTTCCTGTGTTTTCCTACTCCTAAATTCCCAACACCAGGATTACTTTGAAGCAAATTGCAGATACCATGGCATTTCATCTGTGAATGTCTCTTCTAAAGATATTCTTTTTCTTTCTTCAAATATATAAAGTTATAAATGGCATAATGTCACTAACATACTCAAACATTCTCCCCCAATTGTCTTGGTTTTCTTGCTTGCTTGCTTGCTTGCTTGAGGTCCAAATAAGATGCACATTTTATGATTGCTTTGATATTTCTCTTGATCAATTTTAATTTGTAGATTCCTATTCCTCCATCATTTTCTTCCCCTTGTAACTTTTATTGAAGAAACCAGGTTGTTTTTCCTGTTGAGTCTCCCACATTCTGGGTTTGCTGATTGAATCCTCATCGTATTGCTTACCATGTTCTTCCGTTTTTCGTATTTTCTGCAAACTGGTGGTTTTTGTTTCATTTAAAATTATGTGTACCTATCTTGAGTGAGTGAATAGATGAGAAAACTGTAAATTTAGAAATATTGTAATCTGTCCTGGGAGGAACATATTTCTCCCTCCTGTGTTTGATGTGCTATGATGGTGGCAGTACCAACCTGATGACTAGGATCCAGTCCTTTTCTTAATAAATGATACTTTAAAGCAGTGGTTAGAATTTGTTGAAATGAGAGCTTTTTGTTTTTAAAGTTCTGATTCATTTAGGGAGAATTTTTTTTAGGGCTTTTGCCTGATTTAAACAAAATGGGTGGATGTTAGTTTCAGTTATTTTTGTGGTCTTGTAAGTATTACAGGGTTTAAAAGTTAAGTTGCTTATTTGACGTAAGATGCATCTGCTTTAAAAATATTCTTCTGGAAAAAAGTAATGAGGAATTCTAGAAGAATTTGTCACATTTTTCTAGGATGGCAAATGCCTAGGGACTAGGAAGCATCCTGGGCTCTTATTAGAAAGAGCAGGGGGAAAAACTGATCTCTTTCAGCTCTGATTTTGCACTCTTATGAGCACAACCAAATTATTTTTAGAATGGAATGTACTTTGAGGATATACTTATACTTCTAACTCTTGAAGTTATATTTTGTTAGTTGTCAGAAAAAGAATAATGGTGTGTTCTCTGCCTCAATATACAGTTAAGGCACATTGAAAATTGCTTAAGTGCACTGGAATTTCTCCAGCCTTATTAAATATTATGTTCTTTGATCTTTGAATTTTGGAATGGTTTGTATCTGCATAAATTACTTAGGTATGTAATTGAGGATACAAATTGGATTGCTTTCCCAATTTAAAATAGTTTGGAAATGAGATTTTTTCCCTTTGAATTGGACAGTGATCTTAATCTCTTTTTACCTTAGTGGGAATTTGAAAGCGCTCACGCACGCGTGCACACACACGCGTGCGCGCAGACACACACACATTTGTGGTACTGCATGTTTAATTGCAGTAAAACATTCCTTCCTTCCAAAGAGGAGTGCTACGTGGGATTTAAATTTATGTAGGATTGAAGTAGTTTTTAATGAAAGGAAACAATATACATATATTAGAATAATAATTGTTTTACCTCTGGGTTTCCTCTGTGCTTTTATTACCGGTAGTTGGTAGTCGTTGAATTCTATGCCCTTGACAGTGATTAGACTTCGGAATAATCCTAAATAGCACAGAATATTGGAATACTGGAAAGAACTTTAAGGATGGCAGAAGGAAAGCCCTCCCAGTGAGGATGCCACCATCCTCCCGGAGCAGCGTGTGGCCTCTTTCCCTCAATCATCTTCCGATGCCTGAGGGCTGGGCTCCACAATGAGGAGTCACCCCCTCTCTTCCCTCAGGCCCTGGGGAGGAATCTTGCTTTTAAGAAATGTTATTTTCGGAATAGATACATGTATTTGTATAACCGAATCAATCGCTTTGCTGTGCACCTGAAACTAGCACTACATTGTTAATTAACTATACTCCAATATAAAATAAAAAGTTAACAAAATAATAATAATAATAAATAATAGCAATATGTGACCCACCCCCCCACCCACCCCCCAAAATGTTATTTTCACGTGACCTTGTCTTTTGGGAACCAGGAAGCCATGACAGCAGGCCTTAGGTGACTGTTGACTAGAATGAGGTTGCCACTTCAGCCGTCTTTGAATTTCAGTCCAATATCCCAGTGAGTTAGGCTGAAAAATCATCAAACAGATCTATGAAAAAGAGAAGCATTGAGTTAGTGAATTAGAGCAAATATGGGGCTGGGGCCTTTTACTGTTGTTTCCAAGTGGATTGCAAACTTCTTCTATTTTTTTTTTAGAGATGGGGCTCTTTCACATTTGTACATTGAGAGTAATATTAGTTTTATGTGTCTCCCCAAAATAATGTTGAAAAGCTGCATTGTGTTGTCAGTTTCTTAGAGCATTGTCAAAGTTAACAGGTTTGTCATCAACCATTAAATTTGGAAAGCAACCCTTGATGGTGGTGATGAGTCACAGAGATGACAGGGACCTAGGTAGCTCTGCACTTCAGTCTTGAGGGGCTCAGTGTCTGGGAACGGAGAGAAACACAACACTACTGTCTTGGCTGCAGAGTTGATGGTGGTTAGTGCTTAGTAGAACCAACTGCTTGCTGTCTCCGGTGGCAAATGGAAGGCAAGACTGACTCACCGGAGGGTTCTCGGGGAGGTCTTCCTGGGGACATGAGATTTGAACTGGACCATGAAGAATGATAGGAATTAGTACTTAGATGTTGGGATGAAGTATTCCCGGAAAGCACTGCTTATGGTTAAGCCCATGGGGCAAAAATGTTATGTTTGGCGTATGGCAGCCCGGGGATTCAGTAAGTGACTTAACTCCTCTAAGCTTTAGTTGCCCCCTTTGCAGAAAGGATTACTGGTCCCTATCTCACAAGGTGGTGTGAGGATTAAAATAAGAATTTTAGAAACAGAAACCAGTTTGCAAAAGGTTAAAGAGATAGCTGCAAAGGACATCAAGCAGAGAAGTTTGGCCCTGAAGGTGAAAGTGGATTATTGCCTGAGGGGGAGTCATTCCTTAAGGAGGGTTCCTCCTCAACACAGAGAGTGTTGAGCTTAGTTGAAGGAAGGAAGCCACTGTAGAGGGAGAGGGGAGATATCTGAGACTGAATAATTGAGGATACCAGTGTCCTGTAGGAAGGGCTAGCCTTGGGAAGAAATAAGCTTTATTCTCACTCATGGAGGAAATGAAGACATGAAAGGAAAATTGATGCTAGAGTGATGAGGTGGCACCTCCTTTATCTTTTCCTAGTAGTCACTGTGTTAGTGAAATCAGGTTTTAATCTTGAAGCAAATTACGAATATTGAAAATAGCCACTGTGGGGAATGGGTTTGGAAATGAATTAGGGATGAAAAGGAGAACTATGATGACTCCGTATGATGAGGTTTGGGGTTTAGTAGTAAAACAGAGTGTTGGAAGCCCTGAAGAGTTAGCACAGGGTGGGAGCCAGGAAAGTGGGCCCTGGGAAGTAAATTGACAGTCATCATGCTCTGGATTTAGGGAGTGAGAGAGGCCAAGTGTGCTGTGTTTCTTCAAAGAATCTAAACTATTGCTTGAATGAAGACTTTGAGGTTTTCCTTAAGTGAGCGTCTTGAAATGTTCTTGTTTGACTCTCTGCCGAGATCTGGGGAGCCCAGCGTATGTGCCTTACTTTCGTTTAGCTTTTGGCTGCGTCTGATAGAACCAGGGTCCCTTTCTTTTTAACCCAAAATCGCGTAACCTCTCAGTGTTTCCATAAAATGATGATCTTAATGTTTGCTCGCTTTATATTACAAACATGGATTTTTCATGAATTATTATTTCTGTTATTATATCTACCAGTCTAGGTCTGATTGGATCTAAGCAGCCTTCATAAATAATTTGCACTTACCTGTGAAGTGGACTTAAAAAAATTTTTTTTTTGGAGATGGAGTTCTTTAACAATACACATAAAAACCCCAAAGAAAGAAAGTAAAGGTACAGGGAGCAACGATTCGCCAAACTTTTCACCATTAGTTGTTCTTCAGTATATTTTTTCTTGGTTACATTTCTGCTTCAGGACACTAGATGGGACTAAGAGATGACTTGTGTTTCAACAGTAACAAAGGATCTCACAGCCTTCCAACTTCTGAAGGAAGTGTTGTTTGTTTATTGAGGAGCTATAAGTAAACTAGATAAAAATAGGGCTGTTTTTATTTTCATTATTGAGACAGTTGCCAGGTTTATTTTAGACGGTGACTTTGATCAAGATTTAAATAATATTAAAACCTTATATAAGATTCAGGCAGTACAGGAATGAGTGGCCAGAATATGCTACAGTATTTTCCTTACTTGTAATTTCTAGAGAAATCCAGTAAAATCAAAAGAGTTAATTATGTCTGATGCTTGTATTTCAATCAACATGAACCTGACAGATAATTAGAAGTACTTGATAGTTGTCTTAAATTGGGAAGGAAAAAATTAAAGTATTATATACTTACTTTTTCTTTTTTTTTTTTTTTTGGTGGTGTGCGGGCCTCCCTCTGCCGTGGCCTCTCCCGTTGCGGAGCACAGGCTCCGGACGCGCAGGCTCAGCGGCCATGGCTCACGGGCCCAGCCGCTCCGCGGCATGTGGGATCCTCCCGGACCGGGGCGCGAACCCGGTTCCCCTGCATCGGCAGGCGGACGCGCAACCACTGCGCCACCAGGGAAGCCCCTATTTTTTCATTTTTAAGGATCCCTATATCAATTAACAGCTTTCCCTAGAATAAAATAAAAATTTCCCTAAATTAAAGGCTGCATCATTACTAATAATCCATAACCAAATAATTGTCTGGGAAAGAATAGTACAGCTGGAAACTGAGCTCCATAGTTTTGCTTATACAATTTATCATAATGCCTCGGAAGGAAGTGGGTATTAAAATATCTTTTATGAAAATGTATAGCGTAAGAAATGTACCAATTGCCATATGAACTGGGCGGCATTATGTCTTCCTTTCACATTTCTACAATAATGACCTACACATATACATGTAACCCTATATAGATTAAGAAAAATAATAGTGTAAGGGAGGGTGGGTAGGAGATATTCAATAAGTGAATAAAAGCCTTCAACTATAAATTTAAAGGTATTTTCTACTGAAATAATTATGAGAAAAATCAGCATTAAATTGGGGTTCCATCAGCTCATCTTGTGTTACTGGTCAGAGCTGCTCACTTGGAAAGATTGACTTGGAAAGTGGTGACGGGATGTTAGTTCACTTACAACATTTCCTAGAAAGTTCTCCGTAGTCTGTTAAGTGTGCAGTAGCATTACGTCTAAAAAAGCAATGTGTATACCTTAATTAAAAAACGCTTTATTGATAAAAAATGCTAACCATCTTCTGACAACACAGGATTGCCACAAACCTTCAACTTGTAAAAAATGTGATCTTTACAAAGCACGGTAAAGCAAAGTGAAATAAGGTGAAGTATGCCTGGTGTAGAATAACTTCAGTCTTTAATATGCCAATGATGTATTTTGTAAATCTCTAAGAGGGAGATCTGTTATTTTCCTCAAATATTTGATCATAGGGTCCTGACGTTTTTTTTAAACTTCACGATTCCTGTAATCTTTGAGAACACAGGTGGAAAATGTTCTACCAACTTTTTTTTTTTTTTTTTTTTTTTTTTTTTT
>NC_041223.1:33117997-33120107 GCF_002837175.3 Physeter macrocephalus | reverse complement strand
TCCCGGACCGGGGCGCGAACCCGTGTCCCCTGCATCGGCAGGCGGACTCTCAACCACTGCGCCACCAGGGAAGCCCTACCAACTTTTTTTTTTTTCTTTAAGGTTTGAATTGTAATATGCCTCTAGATGCCTGTATATTTTGTAATACTGTTATAACTACTCCCTTGTAAGTATAGCCTCTACTTCCTTAATATTGTGTTTGCCTGGCAAAATCCCAATTCTGGTTGAATCTCACTTTCTGCCTACTCTCTGCCTGTGCCTGAGCGGTTGAATATAGCTGGAGAAAGACGCAACATGCTGACTGGCCTAACTCACTTTCATGACTGCTGACCTCAACGGGGCCCTTAGTCCTGCCCCATAATCCTGCTACATGTCCTTGTCTATTCTTCCAGTAAATTTCACTCCCCTTTTTATTCCCTCAAATCTTTCACAACCCCTCTCGTTTTCTCCCACTCAGTTGATAAGCTTGCTTCCTGTATCACTGACAGAATAGACATGGTCAAAAGAGAGGCCCACATGCTCCCACCATGTTGTCTCCCCACCTTTCTGGTCTCTATCGAACCTTCTCTCTAACTGTGCGTGATGTCCCCCTGCTCTCACGCTTTTCCGTTCCCTCGCACAGAGTGAGTTCTCTTCTGCATTGATAGGTCATCCCTCTCTTTTGAATTATTCCTACAGTTCCCAAGCAGGAGAAAGGATTTTTGTTTGTTTTGATAGTTGTTGTAGCCCTAGCACCTAGAACAGTGCCCTGATCGTGGCAGTCGCTCAGCATATATGTCTTAAATAAATGAAGTAATATTTCCCATCTTTAAAAAAAAAAGTTTTATTTTGAAGTGATTCCAAACTTAATGTGCAGAGATTTCCATATATGCCTAATCCAGCTGCCCCTAAGTATGTCCCAAATTAAAAAAAAAAACAACAACCTCCCTTTTTCTAATTTCTGATTTCTCTGCTTCCTTTTAAAACACAAACCCTTAAATGTATTTTCTGAGTTAGCTATTCCCATCTCCTTCCACTCTCTCTCTCTTTTTTTTTTTGGCTTTCCATTTTATTTATTTATTTATTTATTTATTTTAGTTTTTATACACTAAGTTCTTATTAGTTATCTATTTTATACATATTAGTGTATATATGTCAATCCCAATCTCCCAATTCATCCCACCGCCACCACCCCTGCCCCCCAATTTCCCCCCTGGTGTCCATATGTTTGTTCTTTACATCTGTGTCTCTATTTGTGGCTTGCAGACTGGTTCATCTGTACCATTTTTCTAGATTCCACATATATGCGTTAATATGCAATATTTCTTTTTCTCTTTCTGACTTACTTCACTCTGTATGACAGTCTATATACATCCATGTCTCTACATTTGACCCAATTTCGTGTCTTTTTATGGCTGAGTAATATTCCATTGTATATATGTACCACATCTTCTTTATCCATTCGTCTGTCGATGGGCGTTTAGGTTGCTTCCATGACCTAGCTATTGTAAATAGTGCTGCAATGAACATTGGGGTGCATGTGTCTTTTTGAATTATGGTTTTCTCTGGGTATATGCCAGTAGTGGGATTATGGGTCATATGGTAATGCTATTTTTAGTTTTTTAAAGAACCTCCTTACTGTTCTCAATAGTGGCTGTATCAGTTTACATTCCCACCAACAGTGCAAGAGGGTTCCTTTTTCTCCACACCCTCTCCAGCACTTGTTGTTTGTAGATTTTCTGATGATGCCCATTCTAATCGGTGTGAGGTGATACCTCATTATAGTTTTGATTTGCATTTCTCTAATAATTAGTGATGTTGGGCAGCTTTTCATGTGCTTCTTGGCCATCTGTATGTCTTCTTTGGAGAGATGTCTGTTTAGGTCTTCTGCCCATTTTTTGATTGGGTGGTTTTTTTTTTAATATGGAGCTGTATGAGTGGTGTATATATTTTGGAGATCAGTCCTTTGTCTGTTGATTCATTTGCAAATGTTTTCTCCCATCTGAGGGTTGTCTTTTCGTCTTGTTTATAGTTTCCTTTGCTGTGCAAAAGCTTTGACGTTTCATTAGGTCCCATTTGTTTATTTTTGTTTTTATTTCCATTACTCTAGGAGGTGGATCAAAAAAGATCT
>NC_041223.1:33018596-33117898 GCF_002837175.3 Physeter macrocephalus | reverse complement strand
TTACATTTAGGTCGTTAATCCATTTTGAGTTTATTTTTGTATGTGGTGTTAGGGAGTGTTCTAATTTCATTCTTTTATTTGTAGCTGTCCAGTTTTCCCAGCACCACTTATTGAAGAGACTGTCTTTTCTCCATTGTGTATCCTTGCCTCCTTTGTCATAGATTGGTTGACCATAGGTGTGTGGGTTTATTTCTGGGCTTTCTATCCTGTTCCATTGATCTATATTTCTGTTTTTGTGCCAGTGCCATATTGTCTTGATTACTGTAGCTTTGTAGTGTAGTCTGTAGTCAGGGAGTCTGATTGCTCCAGGTCCGTTTCTTTCCCCAAGAGTGCTTTTGCTATTTGGGGTCTTTTGTGTCTCCATACAAATTTTAAGATTTTTTGTTCTAGTTCTGTAAAAAATGCCACTGGTAATTTGATAGGGATTGCATTGAATCTGTAGACTGAGTTGGGCAGTATAGTCATTTTCGCAATGTTGATTCTTCCAATCCAAGAATATGGTATATCTCTCCATCTGTTTGTGTCATCTTTGATTTCTTTCATCAGTGTCTTATAGTTTTCTAAGCACAGGTTTTTTACCTGCTTAGGTAGGATTATTCCTAGGTATTTTATTCTTTTTTGTTGCAATTGTGAATCGGATTGTTTCCTTAATTTCTCTTTCTGATCTTTCATTGTTAGTGTATAGGAATGCAAGAGATTTCTGTGCGTTAATTTTGTATCCTGCCACTTTAACAAATTCATTGATTAGGTCTAGTAGTTTTCTGGTGGCATCTTTAGGATTCTCTATGTATAGTATCATGTCGTCTGCAAACAGTGACAGTTTTACTTCTTCTTTTCCAGTTTGTATTCCTTTTATTTCTTTTTCTTCTCTGATTGCTGTGGCTAGGACTTCCAAAACTCTGTTGAATAATAGTGTTGAGAGTGAACATCCTTGTCTTGTTCCTGATCTTAGAGGAAATGCTTTCAGTTTTTCACCATTGAGAATGATGTTTGCTGTGGGTTTTTCATTTATGGCCTTTATTACATTGAGATGGGTTCCCTCCATGCCCACTTTCTGGAGAGTTTGTATGATAAATCGGTGTTGAATTTTGTCAAAAGTTTTTTCTGCATCTGTTGACCTGATCATATGGTTTTTATTCTTCAGTTTGTTAATATGGTATATCACATTGATTGATTTGCTTATATTGAAGAATCCTTGCATCCCTGGGATACATCCCACGTGATCATAGTGTATGATCCTTTTAATGTATTGTTGGATTTTGTTTGCTAGTGTTTTGTTGAGGATTTTTGCATCTATATTCATCAGTGATATTGGTCTGTAATTTTCTTTTTTTGTAGTTTCTCTGTCTGGTTTTGGTATCAGGGTGATAGTGGCCTTATAGAATGAGTTTGGGAGTGTTCCTTCCTCTGAAATTTTTTGGAAGAGTTTGAGAAGGATGGGTGTTAGCTATTCTCTAAATGTTTGATAGAATTCACCTGTGAAGCCATCTGGTCCTGCAGTTTTGTTTGTTGGAAGATTTTTAATCACCTTTTCAGTTTCAATACTTGTGATTGGTCTGTTCATATTTTCTGTTTCCTCCTGGTTTAGTCTTGGATGATTATACTTTTCTCAGAATTTGTCCATTTCTTCCAGGTTGTCCATTTTATTGGCATAGAGTTGCTTATAATAGTCTCTTAGGATGCTTTGTATTTCTGTGGTGTCCATTGTAACTTTTCCTTTTCCTTCTACTAACTTTGGGTTTTGTTTGTTTTTCTTTCTCTGGTTCCTTTAGGTGTAAGGTTAGATTGTTTATCTGAGATTTTTCTTGTTTCTTGAGGTAGGATTATATTCGTATAAACTTTCCTTTTAGAACTGCTTTTGCTGCATTCCATAGGTTTTTGATCGTCGTATTTTCGTTGTCATTTGCCTCTAGGTATTTTTTGATTTCCTCTTTGATTTCTTCAGTGATCTCTTGCTTATTTAGTAACATATTGTTTAGCCTCCATGTATTTGTGATTTTTATGTTTTTTTCCCTGTAATTGATTTCTAATCTCATATTGTTGTGGTTGGAAAAGATGCTTGATATGATTTCAGTATTCTTAAATTTACTGAGGCTTGATTTGTGACCCAAGATGTGATCTATACTGGAGAATGTTCCATGTGCACTTGAGAAGAAAGTGTAATCTGCTGTTTTTGGATGGAATGTCCTATAAATATCAATTAAGGCTATCTGGTCTGTTGTGTCATTTAATGCTTGTGTTTCCTTATTAATTTTCTGCCTGGATGATCTGTCCATT
Organism: Physeter macrocephalus; assembly: GCF_002837175.3. Taxonomy (NCBI): domain Eukaryota; kingdom Metazoa; phylum Chordata; class Mammalia; order Artiodactyla; family Physeteridae; genus Physeter; species Physeter macrocephalus. The sequence goes on along the minus strand of NC_041223.1, from coordinate 33,115,621 downwards.
GGTGTAAGTGAGGTGTTAAAGTCTCCCACTCTTACTGTGTTACTATCAATTTCCTCTTTTATAGCTGTTAGCAGTTGCCTTATGTATTGAGGTGCTCCTATGTTGGGTGTATATGTATTATAATTGTTACATATTCTTCTTGGATTGATCCCTTGATCATTATGTAATGTCCTTCCTTGTCTCTTGAAACATTCATTGTTTTAAAGTCTATTTTATCTCATTTGAGTATTGCTACTCCAGTGTTCTTTTGATTTCCACCTTCACGGAATATCTTTTTCCATCCCCTCACTTTCAGTCTGTATGTGTCCCTAGTTCTGAAGTGGGTCTCTTGTAGATAGCATATATATGCGTCTTGTTTTTGTATCCATTCAGTGAGACTGTGTCTTTTGGTTAGAGCATTTAATCCATTCACATTTATGGTAATTATTGATATGTGCGTTCCTATTACCATTTTCTTAATTGTTATCGGGTCTCTTTTTTAGGTTCTTTTCTTCTTTTGTGTTTCCCACTTGGAGAGGTTCCCTTAGCATTTGTTGTAGAGTTGGTTTGGTGGTGCTGAATTCTCTTAGCTTTTGCTTGTCTGTAAAGCTTTGATTTCTCCGTTGAACCTGAATGGGATCCTTGCCACATAGAGTAATGTTGGTTGTAGGTTCTTACCTTTCATCACTTTAAATATATCATACCACTCCCTTCTGGCTTGTAGAGTTTCTGCTGAGAAATCAGCTGTTAACCTTATGGGAGTTCCCTTGTGGGTTATTTGTCATTTTTCCCTTGTTGCTTTCAATAATTTTTTTTTGTCTTTAATTTTTGTCAGTTTGATTACTGTGTGTCTCGGTGTGTTTCTCCTTGGGTTTATCCTGCCTGGGACTCTCTGCGCTTCCTGGACTTGGGTGGCTATTTCCCTTCCCATGTTAGGGAAGTTTTCGACTATAATCCCTTCAAATATTTTCTTTGGTCCCTTCTCTCTCTCTTCTCCTTCGGGGACCCTTATAATGTGAATGTTGTTGTGTTTAATGTTGTCCCAGAGATCTCTTAGGCTGTCTTCATTTTTTTCCATTCTTTTTTCTTTATTCTGTTCCACAGCAGTGAATTCTACCATTCTGTCTTCCAGGTCACTTATCCGTTCTTATGCCTCAGTTATTCTGCTCTTGATTCCTTCTAGTGTATTTTTCATTTCAGTTATTGTATTGTTCATCTCTGTTTGTTTGTTCTTTAATTCTTCTAGGTGTTTGCTCTTTAATTCTTCTAGGTCTTTGTTAAACGTTTCTTGCTTCTTCTCGATCTTTGCCTCCATTTTTTTCCCGAGGTCCTGGATCATCTTCACTGTCATTCTTCTGAATTCTTTTTCTGGAAGGTTGCCTATGTGTACTTCATTTAGTTGTTTTTCTGGGGTTTAATCTTGTTCCTTCATCTGGTATGTAGTCTTCTGCCTTTTCATTCTGTCTGTCTTTCTGTGAATGTGGTTTTTGTTCCACAGCCTGCAGAATTATAGTTCTTCTTGCTTCTGCTGTCTGCCCTCTGGTGGATGAGGCTATCTAAGAGGCTTCTGCAAGCTTCCTGATGGGTGGGACTGGTGATGGGTAGAGCTGGTGTTGCTCTGGTGGGCAGAGCTCAGTAAAACTTTAATCTGCTTGTCTGCTGATGGGTGGGGCTGGGTTCCCTCCCTTTTGGTTGTTTGGCCTGAGACGACCCAGCACTGGAGCCTACCCCGCTCTTTGGTAGGGCTAATGGTGGGCTCTGGGAGGGCTCACACCAAGGAGTACTTCCCAGCACTTCTGCTGCCAGTGTCCTTGTCCTCACAGTGAGCCACAGCCACCCCCTGCCTCTGCAGGAGACCCTCCAACACTAGCAGGTAGGTCTGGTTCAGTCTCCTATGAGGTCACTGCTCCTTCCCCTGGGTCCCAGTGCGCACACTACTGTGTGTGCCCTCCAAGCGTGGAGTCTCTGTTTCCCCCAGTCCTGTTGAAGTCCTGCAATCAAATCGTGCTAACCTTCAAAGTCTGATTCTCTAGGAATTCCTCCTCCCGTTGCCGGACCCCCACGTTGGCAAGGCTGACATGGGGCTCAGAGCCTTCACTCCAGTGGGTGGATTTCTGTGGTATAAGTGTTCTCCAGTTTGCGAGTCACCCACCCAGCGGTTATGGGATTTGATTTTATTGTGATTGCGCCCCTCCTACCATCTCATTGTGGCTTCTCCTTTGTTTTTGAATGTGGGGCATCTTTTCTGGTGAGTTCCAGTGTCTTCCTGTCGATGATTGTTCAGCAGTTAGTTGTGCTTCCGGTGCTCTCGCAAGAGGGAGTGGGAGCACGTCCTTCTACTCCGCCATCTTGAACCAATCTCCTCCTTCCACTCTCTCTTAAACCCACTCTATTCAGGCTTTTGCCCTTTCCCATTCCCAGCTCCACCAAAACAACTCTTTTCAAGTATACTAATGACATTTATGTTGGTAAATCCAGTGATCAGTTCTTGTTTGTCTCTTCTTTGACCTAGCAGTAGCATTTGACCCAATCGATTTCATCTTTCTTTCTCTCTCTTACTTTACTAGTCATTCCTTCTTGGACTTCTTTGTCTCTTCTCTTCTCTTTTCTGTTCTCTGTACTCATTTTCTGGATGGTCGCATCTCTACTCATGGCTTTAAATACCATCCCAAATGCTGATGACTCCTAAATATGTGTTTTTAGCCTTGATCTTGCCCTTGAACTCCAAATTTTTGTGCTCATTATCTACTTCTTGACCTGTTTATTAAACATGTTAGTAACAGAACTCTTCATTCACTGTTTGGAATGTCAGGCTGTGCATGCATTCTTCCTGTCTCAAAAAATGGTAAGTATACTCTTCTAGTGGCCATGCCCAAAACCTTGCAAATGTCCTGGACTTCCCTTCACTCACACTCACACAAATTTATTATCTTTTAATTTTTGCTATTTTTGAAGTTGTGGAATATAACACAATTTGTGTGGGAACAACAACTATTTCCCTGGTATCAAGTTTATATGATATGTATCTGATAAAAATCTACTTGTTACTAATATATTGGAAGAGTGAAAAATCCTTTGGTATAGCAAATATTTTTTTCAAATTAGATAGATTGTAAAAAATAGAATTCTGTATAAGGTGTTCACAATCTCTAACATTTTTGAACTTTTACTAGTATTTGAGAATTTATCCTGATACTTACGATTTTTAAATTTATATAACCTACAGGTGTGAAGCCTCTAGCCCACACATTCATCCAGTTGGTTGGTGTAAAGAACATCGAAGAACCCTTATTACTCCTCCAGGTTTGTGTTGATTATGGGTCTACTGTTTGTTATGTCAATTTGAGTTTATTTTCATGGGCTAAAGAACAGATTCTGTGGCTTCATCATAAGGCAATGAGTTTTTGAGCATATCACTAATGTGCCGTGGCTACTGCTTATATGAAATGATGGGGTGGTTAGCTAACACAGAGCATCACTGTGGTATGTGTGGTTGCTTGTGGATACTCCTGTGAGTGATGAAGACTGTCATTATCACAGGGAAAGGATGCCTCCTTGGTTTGTTAGGAGCTGTTGTGTGGTTGTTGCCTGCAGCATGTAAGCATAAAGACTCAGTTTGGAGCTTCAAATACTTGTCATATTCCATTCTACCACCTGGTGTCAGTTTTAGGCTTGTGCCCAGTTCCTTGATACTGCGTCTCAGTTAGTACCTGATCATTTACTCACTCAGGGCACCAACCATTCCTGTGATGGGAGAGGCGAGTCCCTTCCACTTTCTGAGTTTTCTTCTATGTTCACAGATAAAAGCTCCTGTCCTTTACTGATTTACAGAGCTGTTTTGAAGATGAAAGAGCATTTACATAAACCGTAAAGCGTTAAAGCAAGGTATTAATGGTTTTGTGGCCCAAATGTGTTGCTGCCTGGAAGATTTCTCCCATTCAGTCCTCCTGAGTCCTATGGCTTATGTCATATTAGGAGTGGTGAATAGTGATTGCCGCTATCACCATCTGAACTGCTGGGAGGATTCTTTTGGATTTCCCAGTTTGATAATGATGTTTTTTTTCTTATCATCCTTTTAGTCATCATCCGGGATCCAGTAAATAAACAGGACCAGTGAGCAACAGGTTCCTGGCTGTGTTTTCACAGCACTGGGTTAGGTACCCTGGGAAGGGGTGGTGTGAGGCATTATTAGTGACTTCTGATGTGAGGCAGATTGCCAAGTCTTCTGTCTCCTTTCATGGCCTTTTATAATTCAGTAGAATGAACAGAAAAGTTGCAAGAACAGTAAATGGCTCATCTCTACCCTTGAACCAGAGACCCATTCAAGTTTGTCAGTTGTACCAGTGATGTCATTTATAGCCAAAGGATCAGGCATATTACTCAGTTGTCATATTTCTCTGGTCTCCTTCACTTGCCTCTGCCTGACTTTTATGACCGCCATATGCTTGAGAATTAATGACTAAAGATTAGTCATTTTGTAGAATATTTCTTAATTTGGGCATGATTGGTGCTTCCTCCTAATTAGACCCAGGGTGTGCATTTTTGGCAGGAATATCACAGAAACAGTGCTGTGTTCTCATTGCATCCTCTCAGGTGGCACTTGATGCCCATTTGTGTCATTACTGGTTGATTTTTACTAGTAATTGATCAAGGTAGTAGTTACCAGGCTTCTTCACAGATGTCATTTTTTTTCTCTCTGTAATTGATAAGTATTTGGGGGAGACACTTTGAGACTGTATAAATATCCTGCACTTCATTCCCATGTCACTCACTAGTTTTAGCATCCGTTGATATTTCTAGTGTGAATTATTACTCCGACAGTTGCTAAATGGTAATTTTTCTTATTCCATCATTCCTTGTACATAATTAGTTGACATTCTTCTGCAAAGAATAGTTTTCTCATCTTCCTATTTATCATTCAGTTTATTTATATCAGCATGGACCCATACATTACTGTTGTCATCAGTGGGTTATAATCCATTACTATAGTACCTTATGTATTTTTACGGCCAGATTTTCTCAGATTTGGCCAGTGGGAGCCCCTTTAAGCTGGTTTCTTTGTCCTTTTGACATGTTTTTTTATCATTTTTTGGAGAATTTACTATTTTCTGCTACAGCTAGGCTTATCTTGTGCTTTCCCTGACCCAACCCTGAAGTCACCCATTTCTCCCAGACTCCATGGTTCCTTTTCATAGAGAATGATATTTAGACACTAAGACCTAGACACTAGGTGTGCTCACTGTTACTGGACTAATGCTGCTTCCGGCCTCTCAGTAGACATAGGAAATATAGTTAGGTAAACATATAAAAAATTTATGTGTATTTCTATATCCATTTGTAGATATTGAAAATCATGAATTTATACCATTAGCTTCAATTCACATCCAACACCGCTGAATTCATTCTGGTTTTTCACTTTTCATATTTATACCTCTCTTTTTAGCCATTGAGAAATCTGGCTTCTATTGTCTCCAGTATATTTACTTATTTTTTCAGTCCCCATAAAGGGGACTATATAAAGTAGCCAATTTCCTACCCTACTGGGCCAACATTAATTCCTACTCATGTCTTCCTACTGGGTTTTGGACTCTGGAGGAAACAAAAAGAGGGTGGGAGGGAGGAAGGATATTTGGTTTTAGACATTTTGTTAATACTGTTTCATGATTTATTTTAACTTATTTGTTTGGCCTAACCATATGACTATCTGGAATATTTCACATATTGATATATATAAACTGCCTCATTCTTTTTAATAAATGCTTTCTATTTTACACTTAGTGTATATATATATATATTTTGCACATTTCTATATTGATGGTCATTTAACTGGTTTTTACATTTTCACATTTACAAACAATGATGCATTTTCTTTGTATACACATATGAAATTTTTCCTAGATTATTAGAAGTAAAATTGCTAGATTTTAAAGGGTATTTATGTTTGTGTGTATTTTGTGTTGTAAGACTATCCGTACCTGAGAATGCAAGTTGTATATATTAAATTTTCATTTAAAAGTTAATAAAGAAATCTTGATCTAGATGAAAATGATTTCATTATTACAAGTAGTTCTGAATGTGTAACCAGTTAAAAGTTATTTTGTGTAATATGAACATAATTTTCTTCGTTATAATGATAACAATATCTCATAATTTTATAGGTCAGTTTGTGGTTCTCACTATCATTTTGGTTAAACCTGATAGGATTTACTGTTTTTATTCTTAGGTTATCCAAATGTGAAACATTTTTCTTGGGATAAATACTTAGAAGAAACCAATTCTTTACCTGCTCCTGCAAGAGCTTTCAAAGTGGTGAGATATTATATTTTACAATATTTGATTAATTTGTGTTGATGATAGTGTTCAGTCATTGAAATTTAAGAACAGAAAGAGTATTGGTGAACAGGAATAGGAGAGAAACAGAAGACCAAAGAAGCTGTTTCTGAATTTTTACAATTTTGAAAGGCAAAATTGTTACTGGGGGTTTTGTTGTTGGCATCTAAAAAATACTTCCATTTTGGACTTTAAAGTCTCCTTGGAAAATACTTATATTTGAATTGGTTTGCAGTGAGTTGGTTGTACAGCACACTTCTGTTTTTCCAGCTAGATATTGTGAAAGACCGAACAGGACAAGATATTGTTTTATAATGAAAATTATATTTGATCATTCCTTTGGGTTTGTTTATGGCAAGCTGAGGTGCTGGGTCTTTTTTTTTTCTTTTATTGCTATAAATCAGCATGTTTGACTACCAAAATGCAAGGTCGTCTGTTTTTATAATAGTATGTTTCTAACTCAGGGCCATTGCTTCTTGCATATTAAGATTCAGAGTTAACCTCAGTTGTGTGCAAGGGAAGAATAAGAAATGAAATGTATTTAAAAATTTTTTTCATCTCATACATCTTTATAATTTGTGTTTTCCCATGAATTTAAAGGAAAAGAAAGATATTTTAAATACTTGATTTAAAAAAAATGTGAACAGTCTATCATAAACAACATTTTTCTTTAATGGATCCTTTTGTGCATACATTTCTAGGATGTTTAATGATAGAATTAATTAGTAGGCATGGACCCAAATACATAAGAAAAGAACATCAAAATTTTTGAGAGAAAAACTATATTACATGAAGAAAAGCCATATCAAAGAATATGTGTGATTCCATCTGAGAGTAAATTCAGGATTTATAAATGAGTAATGTTTAGAATCATGTCATATTTATGGATTTTTCCTGACTCTCTAACTTTAGCATAGCCTCATACAAAGAAGAGCTGCTTTGCACTTTGCTTTGAACTGGATAAAATTACATCAAGCTCAGTCTGCATATGTAGTGTCACAGTGATATCAGAGAGGAAATTAAGATTTCTCTCGTTTGGTCTTTAGGTACCTTGCATTAATTGTTCTGCATCCTTTACATAATTTTCACACTTGACTTTCACAGTAACACTTTTATTACACCCATTAGCAATCACCTTGCCTTCTGCCTGTAAATTTTTCAGAGGCTGATGGGTTTTTGCTGAGTATTGAGGTATGGGTAGCTGTAGGTCCTCATTCTTGTTCTTAGTAGAGCAATTCCATCTTGCATGTCCTGATTGCTAATTCTCTTCTTAAAAAGACATCTGGGGCTTCCCTGGTGGCGCAGTGGTTGAGAGTCTGCCTGCCGATGCAGGGGACTCGGGTTCGTGCCCCGGTCCGGGAAGATCCCACATGCCGTTGCTTTTTGGTCTCACTACCACCTCTAATCTCTGTGTCTCATCTTTGCCACTTGAAGGTTCTTCCCTCTTTTTGAAAAATAATTTTCATGTTTGTTGATTTTTGCCAAGACACCTCCAACTAATGAGAAGAAACTCGTCATCCCTATGGCTAATCAAAAAAACCATAGTATTTTGAATTTCATCTTAAGATCTTTGGCTTTCTGTTTGCTCCTGTGACTAGTTGCTCAGGCTGTTTCTATTGCCTGTGGGCTTGGCCATGTGATTTGGGATTATTTTTTTGATAGGGAGAGTGAGGTCCAAAGCCATTCTAGGAACTTGAATTTGAAAAGCTAGTTCCCTTAATAGCTCATCTTTTTTTTTTTTTTTTTTTTTAAATTCTGTCTTTGTGACATAGAGCTCACCTTCCCTTCCTCTGAATCTGACTGTATAAAATTTTCTGTTATGGCAGAAACCTCCACATGGATTCCAGAAAAAAATGAAGCTTGAGGTCATAGACAAAAGAAATCCCACGTTTATTAGAGTAGCAACAGTTGCAGACACGGATGATCACCGAATAAAAGTAAGTGTTCTGTTGTGGTTTTGTTTTGTCTTTTTTTTTTTTTTTTTTTTTTTTACAAGACATCTTAAATGAAAACTTTAGCAGATATTTAATTTGTGAAGTCCGAGAATTAAATTAGTAAAGCCATGGAAATATGCGAATTAAGTGGCTGCAGACATCCTTGTGAGTCAGTATTTTTCCACTTTTTTACTTTACATAAGTGTTCTCTTTAATTATGACTGACTTTTAATATTTTAAGTATATATTTGGAGGAAAAAAGTAGATACATCATATTAAGGTAATCTATTCAGGAGAAGATATAATACTTCATTTTCCAGTAATGTGTTCTTTTTAAAAAATATTTAAGGTCAGTGTTTTCTTATGGGGTATAGTGCATGTCGACTATTCAGAATATCCTGCTTTTTAATATAGGACAAGTTAAGAGAAATATTTTTATAAATAAAGTCAGATTTTATTCGAGTTGGATTAATAAAAGTCAAGTACCTCTCATAAAGTAAACAGACGTATAAGAAGATGGGTTCAGTCCATGTCCAAATGTGATAAAGTGAAGTGTAGTAGCAGTTCCGGGTGAGGAGCTTCAGGCTCTCGTCTCTGTTTCTGGCTTCAGCGTTAACTTCGCTCTCAAACCAGAATGACGTGCATTCTACTTACCTCACAGGATCATTTAGAATTTTGGTTAAGAATAATACTAGTTATGATAGCAGCAAGACATTAGATTTACATGGAGTTTTACAGGGTAGGAGTATTCTTCCATTATCTGATATTTGTGGTGATAGCAGTGTGGGAGATTTATGTTATTGTCATTACTTTATCGAGGAGGCTGAGGTGCAGAATAAATTACTTATTAATTATGGGCAGTGGCAGAACTAAGTCACGGTCCTAAGCTATAGGAGTCTAAGTTCATGTTCTTTACATAGTAATAAATCAGATCTTCATGTATCTCTAATGAGATAATATATAGGAAAATAAATTATAAAATAACATGAAAAACCTGTACCAATGTAGTATGTCCATAAAATAGAACTTTTAGCATTTAATTCACTGTTTTTAAGATTGCGTAATCATATAACATTTTAGAAAATTTTATAAGTAATGGAAGACCTGTGTTAATCTTTTTCAAGTGTGTTTTCTTGTAAGTTTTCCTTAGAAATGTAGAATTAAGTAATACATTATTTTTATAAATCAAATTGATCAGAATTGAAAAAAAAAAGTGTTTTGGCTTGGGTGCAGAAAGTTTATTCCCATATACAGCTGGTGAAAGTATAAAGTGTCTCAGCCTTTCTGGAGAGCAGTTTGGTGATAGGCATCAAAAGTCTTAGAATGTTGTTTATCCTTTAATTCAGGAATTTCAGTCCTAGGAATTTATGTTAAAGGAATAACCAAAAGGAATATGCAAAGATAAAAGCTGCAAGGAGGATATAACAGAGCCAGTGGTTTATGGTATTTAACACTGAGAATAAGCAGAGTGGGAGATGGGTAAAAATAAATGACTATACGTCTACATGCTGTTTCATATTTTAGAAGAATATTTAATTTTGGCAAGTGAGAAATTCGGGTTTAATACTATATATAATGTCTGGTGTTGTCTTTTAAAAGAATATATATATGTATGTGTGTGTGTATATATACACACACACATACATAAGCAGTTATGGAAATAAACAAAGCAAAATAATGACAGTGATTTTCTGTTAAGATTATACATGATTAGGTTTTTCTTTTTAATTACCAGGTTTCAGGAACACATATTACTTTTGTGATTTTGGTCCAGAGGGGTCAAATACTCTAAAGTGGATGGTTCAGTTAGTTAATGAGAAAAGTTTAGACTAGAAATCCAGCTCTTTTTGCTTCTGGCTGAATTCTCTTTCCAGTACAACATCCGGGTCAATCTTTAATACACAAAAAAGAACTGGCTAATGAGGTATATAGTTGACAGTCATCTTTTATAATTACTGGAATGAATTTCATAGCTAAACATAAACCAGTGGACAAATATCTGTTTTTTTATGAAGTCCACAAAAGGTTAGTAAACAGGTGACAGTAACTCAATTTGAGGATTCATCAGAGACTTGTGAAAATACAGGATGCTTTCAACAGTAGACGTTTTTCTAATAATATGGGAGATGATATAGCAAGAATGCTTATTTTTTCTTTTTCAGGAAGGACAAGAAAGAGGAAAATAGAGACAAAGTCATTAGCGTAGTGTAATATTTTAAGTTTCTCAAGGATAAAAATCAACTCTTAAGTTAAATAAAATCAACTTTTTAAGTTATGTAATACATAATATTTCACACTGAGTTATTACAGTTAAATTTTTTTAAACCTAGTATATTTTGCTGTTGAAGAAAAATGACAAGAATATTTTTGCTCTTGTCTTTTATGTTTTCGTGACAGAATGTAAGATTGTTCTGCCCTCTCCATCCCCACCGCCAGGTCTGGTTCCCCAGAGGCAAGAACTTTCAACTCTTTTGGCTGTTGCTATGTCATTTGATCTGCAGTTTAAAAAAATAATAGTTGCATTCTGCTATTTCTGAATCCATCAATTTTAAATATATTTATTTCCTTCCTGTTTTGGTAGTTCAGGATTTAGATCTTGTCATCCTTCCCTTCCCCTTATCCTTTCAGTAATTATTTCACAGTGTTTGTTCTTTTTTTTCACTCTTCCATGTTTACTGTTGTAAACAAATCTTGTTCACTGCTGAGCAAAGGAGTCTTTTTATTATGATACTTTGTTTTTCCTAGCGTCAGTAATTAATTTGTATTTTGATTTTAAATTGTCTGTGTTCTTACTAGATTTTAACAAATGCTCCAATAAATCTGACAAGTCTTTTGGTCAAAAAGCTCAAGTGTATTTTTGAATCTTGCATCTATATCTTTCTTTTTTTTCCTGAACCCTTCTTCCCACAGCTTAACAGCCACCTATTCTTTTTTTTTTAACATCTTTATTGGAGTATAATTGCTTTACAATGGTGTGTTAGTTTCTGCTTTATAACAAAGTGAATCAGTTATACATATACACATGCTCCCATATCTCTTGCCTCTTGCATCTCCCTCCCTCCCACCCTCCCAATCCCACCCCTCTAGGTGGTCACAAAGCACCGAGCTGATCTCCCTATGCTATGCGGCTGCTTCCCACTAGCTATCTATTCTACGTTTGGTAGTGTATATATGTCCATGCCACTATCTCACTTTGTCACAGCCTACCCTTCCCCCTCCCCACATCCTCAAGTCCATTCTCTAGTAGGTCTGCGTCTCCATTCCCGTCTGACACCTAGGTTCTTCGTGACCTTTTTTTTTTTTTTGCTTAGATTCCATATATATGTGTTAACATATGGTATTTGTTTTTCTGACTTACTTCACTCTGTATGACAGACTCTAGGTCCATCCACCTCACTACAAATAACTCAATTTCGTTTATTTTTATGGCTGAGTAATATTCCATTGTATATATGTTCCACATCTTCTTTATCCATTCATCTGCTGATGGACACTTAGGTTGCTTGCATGTCCTGGCTATTGTAAATAGAGCTGCAATGAACATTTTGGTACATGACTCTTTTTGAATTATGGTTTTCTCAGGGTATATGCCCAGTAGTGGGATTAACAGCCACCTATTCTGATCAGCGTGGTTACCCTCTCAGCCTCACACACAGCTTTCATCCTGAGACTCCTCTTTGCCAACACACTATATTGTATATTCATTTTTCCTGAGTCTCATGCTTTATATTTCTTTGTATACTCTCTTACCTTGCTGAAACACATCTTTTGTAACTTTCTGAGGAATGGTGTATGAAAGGCATATTTTTTGACTCTTTGCATATCTGAAAATGTCAATATACTAGCCTTTCATTTGATTCATACTGTGATGGGGTAGAGAATCATTTCCCCTCAGAAACTACAAGCATTGTTGTGCTGTCTTCCCACGTCAAGTGTTGGTTTTTGAGACACCCAAGGCCATTGGGTTCCTTCTCTTTGGGTGATTTACCTTTTCTCTCTGGAAGCTCTCAAGACCATCTTTGTCCCTGATATTCTGATGTTTTGTGGTGACATGCCTTGGTGTGAGGGTCTTTTTTCATTTATCATGCAGGGCACTAATACCCTTTCACTGTGGAGTTTCATATCCTTTGGTTTTTAGAAATGTTCTTACATTATTGCTTTGATGACTTCCTTCTCTCTCATTGTTCTCTTTTGCAAGTCCTTCTACTCTGGTATTAAAGCTCTGGGATGGACCCCCTAATTTTCTTATATTTTCTTTCTTATGCTTCTCTGATTTTTTTTTCTACTTGCTTAGAGATATCCACTCTATTTTTTAAATCCTGTAGTACATTTTTAATTACAACTAGTTTTTTTTTTAATTTTCAAGAGTTTTTTCTTATTTTCTAATCTTCTCCCTTCCCCCCTTTCAAAATGGCATCCTCTTTTTATTTCCTGAAGCAATATTGTTTCCTATCTGAGGACACCAGTGATCGTTTTCCTTCTGTTTCCTTTTATTTTCTCTAAATTCCTCTTCGAGTTAGTTTGGCTTCTGCTTTCACATTAGAGCCTCTCTTCAAATGTCAAGTCCTTGGTTGGCTGTTCACAGTAAGAAAAGGCGCTTAACATTAGTTGTTTTTGGTCAATAAGGTGGGCTTTATTGGCTGTTGGGCTTCATGTGGGAAAAGAGAGCAGAGAGCCAGCTTTTTCATAGGGAGGTCCCCATTCTTCAGCATCTGGATTCTTGGTCTAGAGCCTTTCCGTTTCTTCTAGGCTCCTCCCTAGGGAGGGGCAAACTTGGTGGCCACTGTGTGAGGCAGGGAGAAGGATGGGGTTGGAGGATACAGGCTCTCACTCAGTCCGTGTGCTTTCTGTCTAACCCGTCACCATTGTCCTGCAGTTTAAAACCTCCATGCTTATGTCTCTAGAAAGTAGACCTCTGCTCTTGCAGGGTTGCTGAAGGGGCAGTTACTTTGGTGGGTGGCATAGAGGATCAGACCTAGAGGTCTAACCACTCCATATTCAGAGTTTGAACCAATCCTGTCATTTTCCAGACCTCCTCACACACCTGCTGCCTCCATATTGAGTCCTTCTGGGTTCTGCACTGTGAGCCAGTTCACTCTGGGCCTGCGCTCCCTGTCTAGACATCTGGGTTGCAACCCACCCACTCTCTACCAGTGGGTCAGCACTCCCTCGTCTGCCTCTGCCTCCACATACATCATTGCCACTTCTCACCTATCAGCTACTTTCCTTCTCCATTTGTCCTTCTGCGTTTATACCTTTGCAAACATAACTTTCATTTCAGAAGAGAGCAGAAATAAGCATCTGGGTCTACAATGTGTTTTACTGAGTTGCCTTTCACCTGAACAAGAAAATACAACCAAATCATTTTTTTAAAAAAGAAATGGTGTGCTTTCTAAAAATATTATCTGTCTTAATCTTGAAATTTTCAATAACGAGTAATAAGTTTTTATAAAGGGTCCAAATTACACTCCTAGGTTAAAAAATGTATTCAATTTTCTAAACTGTAATTTTAAATATGTGTAAGTTAAATCATCTGTACTATGCTTTGATACGTAATAGTCTATTTTCTTTAGAATTTTAATTAAATTCAGCCTTCTTGCTGAGTTGCTTTTATGTTTAACTGTTTTTATACTGGGACATTTCTATTATAAATATTCTTGGATGTCTTTTTATGTTCTGTACAATGTTTAAATATTTTGTGTTGTATGTTTATATATCTTCCTCTCTTGCTGTTTGTCAGGCATTTGATTTCATTTCAAAATAGGACCCAGCAAGAGAAAAGCTATCAGTTACCATTACTAGAATGTCTGATTTTTTGTTTGTTTAAAGCCTCTTAATGTGCCAGGGACTGAAGTAGTAAAGATGAAATGAAATTATATAAACTTTAATAAATTTATTTCATCTGGGCTTCCAGAGTAAGAATATTAATTAGGGTTAATATTAATTTTGTATATATTATTAATGTTCACATAATTTCAGATAGCAGTTTTTTAATTGAAGTATACTTGACTTACAATATTTTATTAGTTTCAGGTGTACAGTGTAGTGATTCAGTATTTTTGCAGATTATACTCCATTAAAAGTTATTACAAGTAATGGCTATAATTCCCTGTGCTGTACAATATATCCTTGTTGCTTATCTATTTTATACATAGTAGTTTGCATCTGTTAATCCCATACCCCTAATTTGTTCTTTCCCCCTTCTCTCTCCCCTCTGGTAACCACTAGTTTTCTATATCTGTGGGTCTCTTTCTGTTTTGCATATATATTAATTTGTATTATTTTTTAGATTCCACATATAAATGATTAGGTAGCAGTGTTTGAGTGCATTTGCTACTTAGAGAATTGTATTGTTACCTCTGTTCATAATATCTGAATTAAATTTTAACTCTGAAATTTAACCTTAAAGTACTAAGATTCTCCCGATTGCCAGCCAACCTAGTTTGTAGAAGATGTTAGACTTATTTACAGTAACTAAGGTATATCTGTCATCTAAGATAGATGACTTTTCATTGCCAAACTGAGAGGTCAGTTTTAATGAAAAGTAGGAAGGGGTTATGGTATCACCAGATATAGTAGCTCCAACATATTCTTGAAGGTATATGGGAGGAAATTTTTAAAAGAACCCTATTATTTATGATGATATTAAGATTTTTGGAGTCTGTATTGCTGTACAGTAGTGTCCTGTTTAGTATCAGTGGGACTCAATTCTGAGTGCACAGCAGAGTTACTTAGAAGTTAAGTAAACATATAGGTGCACAGAACCCAAGCTGTAAGTTCAGAACCTCCTTGGTGGGCTCAGCCATTTTTGTATTTTTCTTTCTTCTTCTTTTCAATAATCATGAGTAATTCTAGTGTATATCCAGGTTGGAGAACCACTTGTTAGGATTGAGTTTGTTTGCTATAGGAAGATAGCTAAATTTTGTAAAATTTAACAAATGGAACATGAGTTATGGGAACATTGATTCCAGTATAGAAGAAGTGAAATTCAGGAATAGCAAGATGAGAAAACATAAGAGTTTCGTGTATCCAGTGAAATAGAGCATTATCACATGATGATTAGTTGAGAATTAGAATGCTTAAAACTTAGCTATAATGCTGTGAATTATGACTGCTCATTTATTGGTGGCATTGATAGCATAAACTTTAGAAAATTACCATGAAAATCATTGTGTTATTTGAACATTATTTTTGATCAGAGGAAAGGAAAGGGTTGTGTCAAGTTAAACAACTTTCTTTAAGTGCTGCTTTTACATGCAATGTATGTGAATGATGAACAAGTTTATTGTGGATCCATGAATTTTAGCCTCTTACTCCTCCTAACTAGCTCTGTGATCTTTTCTCCTCTTTAAAATATTATCCATGATTTCTTGTAGGTGTGGAATTCTGTGGGATTTAATTCTAGGATTAATTAATTTCTAAGCTTGAGAAAGTGGAGTCATTGCAATGGACATTATATTGAACCTATATATACATACCTTAATAACTCTGTCCTATTGCATCATATAAATATACCATAATTTATTTAACCAGTCTCCTGATGGTAGACACTCTGGTTGCTTTCTACTACAACAATGAGTTGAGTTATTTAGATTATCAAGTCAAAGATGATATATTTTAAGTGTTGATCCATTATTGCCAGATAACTCTCCAGAAATATCTCACCAGTCAAGACTCCTGTCAATGGTCTATGAGAACGTCCATTTATTCTCATGCTTATCAGCTCTAGAAGTCACCAAAATGGAATATTTTGGCAGGTTGAAAGGAGAAGAATTTCATCCTGTGATTTTAATGTGTAGTTTTTTAGTTATAAGTGAAATTGATTGTCTTTTCATGTGTTTACTAACAATTTATTTTCTTGTTTATGAGCCATTTGTATCTTTTCCATCTTTTCTGTTGGCTTTTTCATCTTTTTGTACTGATATATGGTGTTTTTACAAATTAAGGAATGAAGTACATTGTCACATGTTAACAGATGTGTTTTTCATGTTTCTTTTGGGTTTTCCATCTTGCCAGCAGTAATTTTTGCCATTGTGAATATTTAAATTTTGATGTACTCAAATTGATCCATCTTTTCTTTTATGGCTTTTGAGTTTGGTGTCTTGCTTACAAAGGCTACTGCACTCTAAGATAAATATATTAATTTATGCTTTCTTCTAGAACTTTTATTGTTCAGTTTTCAATATTTGGATTTTTTTATCCATCTGGCATCTATTGTGTTTTTAGTAGTAAGAGATTCATAGACTTTAAGAAGGAAATCTAGCTGGCAAACTTGATCTAAAATAAAATATATCTAACATTTTAGTAGATAAAAAATATGTGATACTTGAAAGATATGTAGCTGATCCTTAGTAACCATGCCTGAAAGACTAACTGCCCTTTTACATGGT
This sequence comes from Physeter macrocephalus, assembly GCF_002837175.3. Classification (NCBI taxonomy): domain Eukaryota; kingdom Metazoa; phylum Chordata; class Mammalia; order Artiodactyla; family Physeteridae; genus Physeter; species Physeter macrocephalus. The sequence goes on along the minus strand of NC_041223.1, from coordinate 33,098,988 downwards.
GGCCAATAAAGTTGGTAGCCCTGACCACTCTGTAAAATCTCTTTGAGAGATAATTATTTATGAGAAAAAATATTTTAAAATGCATTTGATGGAGGCATATTTTGTAAATTGGGTGTCCATCCACTGAATTTTTTAAAGTCTTTTTTAGCATAATTCTAGGAGACTTGACATTTATATGAAAGGTCTTGCCTCTCTACTCTCCCTTCCTCCTCCCTCTCTTCCCTGATTTATTCATTACTCTATAATATTTATTGGGTGTTTAGTGTTGCTCATATGAATACGTTAGGTACTCAAACTGCTTATAGTAGTGGGAGATACATGTAATATGTCTGTAGAAGTATTACCCAAAAAGTGCCCTTGGCAAGACATTTAATTACGGTTAGATAATATGTCGAAGGTAGTTCAACAGTACCTCTTTTCTCCTACTGGGATGAAGTAATTTGAATAATTAAAATAATTTATCTGGATATTAAATGTACTGTATAAGTGAGAAGAGAACGAAGATGGTTATGGTGGGCAAAACTTTTACTGTAGGAATTCTCGTGACCTAAATTATACGATTAATTTCTTTTTGTTATCCAGGTTCACTTTGATGGCTGGAATAGTTGCTATGATTACTGGATAGATGCAGATTCTCCTGATATTCACCCCGTCGGTTGGTGTTCAAAAACCGGGCATCCTCTTCAGCCTCCTTTGAGTAAGAGACAGAGTGATAACCTAAAGAAATGTTTCCATTTTCTTGTGTAGTGTGCTTAATATTTTCTTTTCCTCTACCTTCTCGTTCTATTGGGTTGGCCAAAAAGTGCCTTCAGTTTTTAAGTAAAAATAAAAGACACATTTTTCATTTTCACCAAGAACTTTATTGACAACGTATTCACCCTTTTTTTCCACTACCTTCTGCCATTTTTCAGGCAACTTCGTAATTCAGTCTTCCCAAAACTTAATTATCTTTTTGAGCAAAGAACTGTTCCAGGTGCCTTTTACAGTCTTCCAGTGAATTGAAATTTTTTCCATTAAGAGAATTTTGTAAAGACCTAAAAAATGGAAATCCGAAGGTGCAATGTCTGGTGAGTACAGCAGATGAATCAGAACTTCCCAGCCAAGCTGTAACAGTTTTTGCCTGGTCATCAAAGAAACATGCGGTCTTGCGTTATCCTGATGGAAGATTATGTGTTTTCTGTTGACTAATTCTGGACGCTTTTCATCGAGTGCTGCTTTCAATTGGTCCAATTGGGGGCAGTACTTGTTGAAATTAATCATTTGGTTTTCCAGAAGGAGCTCATAATAGAGGACTCCCTTCCAGTCCCACCATATATACATCACCTTCTTTGGGTGAAGACTGGCCCTTGGTGTGGTTGGTGGTGGTTGATTTCACTTGCCCCACGATCTCTTCTGTTCCACATTATTGTACAGTATTCACTTTTCATCACCTATCACAGTTTGTTTTAAAAACGGAATGTTTTCATTACGTTTAAGAAGAGAATCACATGCAGAAATATGGTCAAAAAGGTTTTTTTCGCTTAACTTATGTGGAACCCAAACATGAAAAGCGATAAACATAACCAAGCTGGTGCAAATGATTTTCAGTGCATGATTTGATTTTTGATATTTTGGGTATGTCGGCTATCTCCCACCTGGTATAATGTTGATTGTTCTCAATTAATGTCTCGATTTGATCGCTGTCAGCTTCAACTGGTGTCATGGAGCATCGTCCAGTGAGAAATCTCCAGCCTGAAACTTCACACACCACTTCTGACATGTTCGATCAGTCACAGCACTTTCTCCATACACTGCACAGATCTTTTTTTGCATTTTGGTTGCGCTTTACCTTTCTTGAACTAATAAAGCATAATATGCCAAAAATGTTGCTTTTTTTCTTCCATCTTTAGTATTAAAATGGCTACACAAAAATTCACCAATTCTGATAAGTCTTTTTTTAAATGCATGCTAATATGACAGCTGCCTCATAAAATCTAACAAAATTGTTTTGAAATAAGTTAAAGACAACTAAGTACTACTAGAGCCATCTTATGGGAAAAACCGAACAAACCTTTTGGCCAACCCTATACTCCTCTACTGTGCATTTCTTCTTTGGTTAATTCTTTTGCCTCTTACTGCATTTTTAGTTACCTGATAGTCAAAAATACATAATAGAAAAAATTTAATATTTGAAAAAATAGAGTGTTTCTAGACTTTTATTTAACAGTATCATCATCTTTTAAAACTAGTACTAAATTTTGGAAGACAATTTGTCAGACTATCAAAATTTAATGTATCAATGTCAATATCCTAATAGTGATTTTTATCTTGTAGTTTTGCAAAATAGTACCATTGGGAAAAACTGGGCAAAGTGTACAAGGGATCTATCTACCTGTGTATTATTACTTACAACTGCATGCGAAGCTACAGTCACCTCAATAAAAATTTCAGTTAAATTCAATTTTTTAAAAAAGGTACACTGAGAACTTGACATACCAGATCTCAGTTTTGGAGGAAAATAAATACATTGTAGAAAGAAAAATGTAGCAAATACATTATTGTCGGGTTTCTTAAAAATTTAACATGCCTTCCCCACCTGGTGGCTTCACTTCTGGATGCCACATAGAAGCTACATAAGGGCAACAGAATGCACAGACATGGTATTGGTTACAGTATGTTTAAAATAACAAACCTTGGAAACAAATATTGGTTAAATAAATTATGGTGCACTCATGCTACAGCTACAATGCAAGAGTCATGAAAATATTACTATTGAGATGGAAAGTTTTATAAGACATGAAGTTAAAGACCAAAGAAGAATGTTTCAGAATCGTACATTATCTATGTTGTGCCTTTTATGTGGCAAAATAAAACAAAACCAAAAACTTGATACATGTATATATACAAATATAGATACATGTGGGAATGCTTGGAACATCTAGGAAGGTTACACATTAACATGATTAGTCAGGAAAAGGAATGAAATGTGAGGAGAGTTGCTTGAGGGGATCTGTAACTGTTCTTCTGTATTCTGGTGTATTCTCTGAAGTTTTCACAGTGTGCAGGTATTCATATATTAATTATGTTATTTACTTGATCAAAATGTTCAGAATCATCTCATTATTTTAGATTTCGGTATCTCTGGAATTTGTGATATTTTGAAAGAGGGTTGGATCAAAGGTTACCATTTCACTGTTGAAGTGTGAACAAAGTCCTAGGGGCAAACCTTTAGAAGTAGAGACTTCAGACATATTTTTAATTTTGTAGGACCTTCTTTTTCTGTTTACACATGTTGGTTGAAAAATTGGATTTTTTTCCGCTATTCTGATCCAAGACATCTGATTCTTATAGCCTTAAATTTTGGCTTTTTTTTTTTTTTTTGGCTTTTTAATAGGCCCCTTAGAGTTAATGGAAGCCTCGGAACACGGTGGATGCTCAACCCCAGGATGTAAAGGGATTGGCCATTTTAAGAGAGCAAGACACCTGGGCCCTCACAGGTATGTGGTGCTGCCACTCAGGTGGAGATTCCTTATGTGGTCAGAGGGTGCCTGTCCCTTGTATGTGGAAGATAATGATTTCCATGTATACTAAATAGATATTAACTAATTCTGCATTCAGATCCATATGAAATGTGGTTACCATGGTGACCATGTAAAAATGAAGAGCGTATCTGTAGTTAAATTTGCCTGGGAAAGAATGCATTCATGATTTTAAATAGATTTATTCTAGGTACTTGGCTTTTCTTGGCAACCTGATTAGTTTTATAGATACTGAACTTCTGAGATAGTCATTTTGGGTTGACTCTTAATAATGAGAAGAGGGCAGGCCTTGTTAAAAGTACTTGTTTGGTAGAATATTCTATGATTGGGTGACTCAACAATTTGAATAACGAGAGGTGAGATTATTGTAGATTAGCAGCAAAGATCACAAAAGGCACAAATATAAATAGACAAACATCAGAATACATTGTCAAAATAAAGAGTTTTTCAATATTTTTCTCTCACATCTAAGTAACTTAAAAGAAAGAAACCAAATTTGTACATTTGAAATTTGATGTATTGTTTAGGCAATTTGGGGTCTTTGGAGACACGTTAAAATATTACTGAAATAGTAAGAAATTTCTATGATTTAACTGGGATTTTTAGAGGACAGAGGCATCACCTAATTCACGTACATATTAAAATAATAATTTGTCAGTATAAGTATTCTAACTGTATGTTAATTGGATGGCCCGGTAATAATAATGATTCCTTGTTTACCTAGTTTATGCAGGTTGTGAATCTAGGTCTTTAAAAAATCTGAAGATTTCACTACCTGTTCCTCTAAGAATTAATAGGAATTGTTAAATTGGTGTGATTATTTTATCTTTATATAATTCCCTCTTTCTTAAATCTCTGCAGCCTCAAATGCTGCTTATCTTCCTTTTGCAACACTCCTGCCAAGTTTTTTTATGGGGTTCAGTGTGTTCCAGAATAAAAGTCTGTGCATAGACAGAATAATGATTCCATTTGCAAATATCCATTTCAAAATCCTTTTCATGGCTTGTATGACTGCAAACCAAAAGTTGTATGATTAAAGAGACATAAAAATACTGCATCTTAGAAGTGATTCAGTATTGGCAAGTGAAAGCAGCTGGATTACTTTTAGGTATTACAGTAGTATCTCCCTTACCCCCCTTATCCCTGTGGGAGATCCGTTCCAAGATCCCCAGTGAATGCCTGAAACCTCAGATAGTATTGAACCCTATATGTACTATGTTTTTTCCTATACATACATACCTGTGATAAAACTTAATTTATAAATTAGGCAGAGTAAGAGATTGGCAACAACCATAATAAAATAGAACAATTATAACAATATATTAAAAGTTATGTGAATGTGGTCTCTCTATCTAAATATCTCATTGTACAAATTTAATGCCTTTTCCATTTTAACTCAGTGCTTATTATACACTAACTTTCGCAGTTTGAGGTGTGACAGCAGTACTAACACGAATTTCTTTTTCTTTCTTCAAAATTTCACAGATAGAAGATTGGTTCTTACTGTAGAGTTTAGCAACCTAAGCATATGATTTTTTTCTTTCTTCATGAAGTTGAGAACTGTCACTTTTTCACCTAAGGAAGCACTTTACGGCTCCCCTTTGGTGTACCTGGATTGCCAGCATCACTACTGTTGCACTTTGGGCTGTTATTAAGTACAGTAAAGGTGACTTAACACAAGCACTGTGATACCTCGACAGTGGATCTAATAACCTAGGTGGCTACTAAGGGACTAACGGGTGGGATACACTGGACTAAGGGGTGATTTGCTCCCTGGCAGGTCAGAGTAGGACAGCGTGAGATTTCATCACGCTACTCAGAATGGCGCACAGTTTAAAACCTATGAATTGTTTATTTCTGGAATTTTTCGTTTAATATTTTTGTACTTTGGTTGACCTCAGATAAGTGAAACCACAGAAAGCAAAACCACGGATAGGGAGTGACTACTATATATAAGTCCAAAAACTCATTAGTATGCTAAATTTCTATCATATATCTATAAATCCTTTCATTTAGTAAATATTTTTTTAATTGTATTTTTACTTATTTTTGGCTGTGTTGGGTCTTCGTTTCTATGCGAGGGCTTTCTCTGGTTGCGGCGAGCGGGGGCCACTCTTCATTGCAGTGCGCAGGCCTCTCACTGTCGTGGCCTCTCTTGTTGCATAGCACAAGCTCTAGACTCGCAGGCTCAGTAGCTGTGGCTCACAGGCCCAGTTGCTCCGCGGCATGTGGGATCCTCCCAGCTGAGGGCCCGAACCCGTGTCCTCTGCATTGGCAGGCAGATTCTCAACCACTGCGCCACCAGGGAAGCCCTCATTTAGTAAATATTTTTGAGCAGCGGGTTTTTTTTTTTTTTTCAGTAAGATTTATTGAGCATTTGTTTACTCTCTCTGAGCTTTGCACTAATTGTTTTACATGTATTGGATAACCTTCAAGCGACCCTATAATATAGAACTGTTGTTTCCTCCATTTTTTTGATGAAGCCACCATGGCACTCTAGAGGTTTTTCTAACTTGCCCACTTGACTGCTGGTGAGGGGGGAGTCAGGAATGGTGCCCAGTCTAACTGTGCCCTTGACCACCCCCCTCTCACTGACTCTCAGGGCACGGCTCCCTGAATTAGTCACAGATCCAGCCTTCAAAGAACTCAGGGACTAATGTACCTATAAAAGCTGTACATAATTTTGTTAAAATGTAAGATACAAAATAGTAACTAATATTGAAACTTTGACATATGTACCTCTCTACTGTACAACCCCAAGATGTTCATTGAACCAAAGGCAATTTGCCCAAATTATGAAGGAAAAAAAGAAATCTTAAAAATGAGTGAATACTGACATTATGTTTTTAGGGGTACAATGAAAAATTTACAAAGAATTTTTTTTTTTTTTTTAGTCTTCTGGGAAGAAAATCCACCTTGTAACAATGTCCGTAATCTCTTTAGGAGTGCTGTATGTCTGAGCAGAGAGGTTTGCCTGTCACAGCAAGGTCTGTGGTGACAGTACTGTCCCCTGCCTGATGGCACCAGCCATTCATTAAGACTGCCTTTCCCTAAGTGTGCTCTGGACCTCTGAGGGTCCTTCACCTGGTCCACACCCATTTCACAAAGTTTCAGTGACTGTCTCTGGAGTCTTTTTTCACAGATGCAGTGTTGTATTTGCTAAATGAAGGGAGAAATTATGGGGAGAATCATGAAAAATGTTATGGAGAAATGTGATCCAAAAAAAAAAAATCTATCAGTATAATTGGAACCGTAGTGGAGAATGACTCATTGTTTTCTGGAATGAGAGAGGAAGAAGTATACCTCATGGCTTAGAAGCCATGCATTGATAAAGAAGTTGTGTTCATTTCCTTGTCACTTATCAGACATAACCGGCAGATCTGTATATAACTCTGGGGCAGGGATGCGATCCAGAGAACTAGTGTCAGCTCCTGCCCATGTCCTATATTCCCTTCTTTTCAGCCCTCTCAGCTGGCTTTTCTTAGTCTCCCTGAATATGCTGTTCTCTTTTCAGCACTCAAAGCTCTTTATCTGGCGGGATATTAATCCTTACCAGTCACAGCCTGTTTTCCATTTCCTTGGTAGACTTGTGGAAGAGCTGCTGCATCATGGCTGTTCTTTAAAAGGTTCATTTCACTGGCACTTATTTTTGTCCTTACTGAGAATGCTGTGCTTAGGAAAACCACAAGAAAATTCTCTTTGGATTAATCTACTGAGAAACCACATAAATCAAAACATGCATTCTTTGCTTAGATAACAAGGAAAGTTGCTCTTTTGGCACGAATAATCAATTTTATGAACATGTAAGCAAAAGCCTGTGTTTTGACTAGCATGTGTTGTTAGAGTCTCCAGAAATTACAATAGTTGAATTTGATCTAAGAAGTGTTAGAAATAGAAATGTGTTCTCAACAATGAAATGTAAGAATGTGATGTTTTTCAATGTTGAAATGTAAACAATCAGTGAGCGAGTTGGAAGTGGATATGGTGTTCTCATTTCTAGGGATGTTCAGGAGCCAGATGACTTAATTCTGTCTCTAGCAAGGCAGCATTAATATTGGTTGTGTCATGGTGTTTCCCTTTGTTGATTCATTCATTTGGCCTACCGAGAGGTCATAATGGGAGGAGATTAAAGGATAACTAAAGTTATATAAAACTAAATGTTCTACATATCTGATGCCTTCGGAAGTAAATGTTTCCTATGGAAGATTTTTATCTTGGTGAAATTAAATAAGAAAAGAAAAAAACAGAGAGTACTTCCTGCAACCTTAAAGGATATTTATAAAGTCCATGGAGAGTTTTAAAAAATTAGTAACTCTGGATTTATACCTGCAAACTGTAGTCATCATATTCGTTCAACATCCATCCATTCATGGAACAAACACTTGTTGAGTGTCTGCTGTATGCAGATACTGGGTTAGGTGATGGGCTGTACAGAGGAGAGGGCCCCTACTTCTAAGGAGAACAGTGTGGTACAAACAGATTTTTGGAGAGGCATGAATGAGTAGCACTCGGAGAGAAGCATCACCTTTTCCTGAGGGAAGCAGAGAACCTCCATAAATGGGGCATATTATGGAGTTTTTAATGCTATTGTTTATTTTTGCTGATGGTCTTTTACACAGTAGGGGTTAAGTGTTACTCTTCGTCTCCTTTTAAAATAATAATCCTAGGCAAGATATTTTTTGTGGCTTCCTATTTGCGAGGCACTTAGATCTGTTATCTCATTTAATTCTCTCAGCAGTTCTATAAAGCTGGCACTGTTCTAATCTCTGTTTTACAGAAGTGGGAGGAGAGATTTAGAATGCTTGAGAAAGTGCCCAGGATCAGAGAGTGGCAGACCCAGGATTCAGCCCGAGCTTTGCTTTTTTTTTTTTTTTTTTTTCCAGTATGCGGGCCTCTCACTGCTGTGGCCTCTCCCGTTGCAGAGCACAGGCTCTGGACGTGCAGGCTCAGTGGCCATGGCTCACGGGCCCAGCCGCTCCACAGCATGTGGGATCTTCCTGGACCGGGGCACGAACCCACGTCCCCTGCATCGGCAGGCGGACTGTCAACCACTGCGCCACCAGGGAAGCCAGCCCGCGCTTTTAAGGCACTTAAGTCACTACTCTTAACTGCTAGAGTCTCATGCAAAGCACAGTGGCTGGATAGAGCATATATTTTATAGGTTCTTGTCTCGACAGAGTATGAGAATGATTATGTGAGTACTTAGAAAACTGAAGACATTGTCCAGTTGTTTAAATAAGTGTATTTATAACTAAAAGGGTTTTAAAGGTGGCAGTGGAAAGCGGTGAACATGGCAGTTTTTCCACCTTTCCTAATAAGCTGGACCAGTCTTTACAAGGAAAAACTGCCTCCTTACAGTGGCCAGTGGGACAAGTATGTGTATATATAGCAGAACGGAATTATTTGCTAATAGAACAGCGTGCACCCTAATAAAGTCCTTACAGTAGAGAGCTGTGTAATCCTGTGTGAATCTGTTCCCCTGCCTTCTGAGGAACTGCGTAATGGTAGAGTTGTGTGTACATGTATACATGCGTGTGCCCATGACTAAGTACACATGTTGTGCCATGAGCCATGCCTTACTTATGTTTTTGTTTTGTTTTGTTTTGTTTTTTTGCGGTACGCGGGCCTCTCACTGTTGTGGCCTCTCCCGTTGCGGAGCACAGGCTCCAGATGCGCAGGCTCAGCGGCCATGGTTCACGGGCCCAGCTGCTCCGCGGCATGTGGGATCCTCCCGCACCGGGGCACGAACCCGTGTCCCCTGCATCGGCAGGCAGACTCTCAACCACTGCGCCACTAGGGAAGCCCCCTTACTTATGTTTTGTTACTAGAAACTTAGTAGGTGAGAAACTAGAAATGATTGTAAGCCTAATGAGAACCCATTTTTTCTACAGAAGTTTGATCAGCACTGCTGTGTTTATAAAGTCATTCACTTTTAAAACTGCATATGAATTTTATAAACTTAAAAGTGAGGAAATTGGCCCAGAAGGGTTAAGTACTGCCTCAGTAGCATCTTGCTAGAAGGTGGTACTCTCAGATGGGTCACGGACAATTTCGCAAGGTACTTTTTGCCAGTGTAGTGTACCGATTAGGAGACAGCCAGAGTTCATACTCTAATGGGATGATACTAAGCAAGTTCCCTTTTTAAAGCCTCAGTTTCAGCATCTATAAATTGAGCATTAGAATAGGCGTGGCTTCCCAGGGTTGTGGGAGTTAGATGAGGTGATGCAAGTACAGCACGCAGCCCGGGTAACGCGCTCAGTCTGTGGTAATGTTTGTTGCTGTCATCTTCATTTTACAAATGAGAAAACGGAGTCTTCCAAGTTGTGCCTGCTCGTTGTGGATAAAGCTGCAGAGCACGTTTAGAACCAGGTTCCTGATATCCGTCTGGGGCTTTGCCCATCCCTCTGTGTGCACTTCATTTGCATTTTGTGGCATCTTCTTTTTTTTTTTAATCACCTCCTACAGTGGAAACCAGCTGGCTTCCCTTTCTGCCCCAGAGTAGTTGTAAGAATAGGAGGTGTGTAAACCCATTTGAGTTTTCTCAGGGTTCAGAAGAAGAGAAGGTGTTAGCACAAAATCTGTAAGTGATCAGCATGTGGTTGCCTTGGTTGATCATCCTGGCCCATTAGTAAATCTTTGCTTGGAAGGCTGTGATTGTTTCCCCTACTTCAGGGTGAGAATTTGAAATTACCCTCTGGCCCTAGCAATCCAGAAAAGGGGGATATTTAGGTGGCAAGTCTCATTCTGGTCTGCAGTCTTGCCTCTCTCTGTGCTACCCAAATGTACATATGGTGATCTAGAGAGACATATTCTTCCTTTACTTAATCAACAAACAGATGAAGGGGCTCCCTCATGGAGCTTATAATATAAGCCTTCTACACTGTAACTGTTCACTATAGTGTGTAGTTGGAGACCCAGCCCATCTAAAAATCCAAGAATCTTCCCTGTATTGGAGTGGCGCTTGGGGTTAGGATCAGGACCTTCATTTTCTTTACTTTCTTCATATCCAGTAAATTCCAGAGTGAACATACAGTTATTCAGTAATCGTAAAGCCAGGTGTTTAATAGTGAGTCAGACATTTGATGATCGCAATATTCTAGGAAGAGCAGCATACTGTCTGTCAAAAGAAACCAAAAAAAATATATTTGGATTTTTTTTCCTGCTACCACAAAATTTAAGTAGATAAATTTGCAATATAAATACATACACAATTTGAGGAAGAAAGAATAGAATAGAGTCAAAGATGACCACGATCTGAGTTGGTTAATATATTTCCTTTATCAGAAACCCAAGAATCAGGAGCAGGAAGAGGAGGTAGTTGTGTTTTTTATCCTTTTTCTTTTTCTTTTCCAGGGGAAGGGAGTTTATTAAAGATGAACTTGGTTTAAACACGTTTATTATAAGACAGCCCTAAGACATTTACATTTTGCCTGAAACCAAGATCAGGGTCAGGCAGGGCTCCACCTCCCTTAGGGGAGCCACAGGATCCCCTTCCTCGGGCCTGTGGGCAGAAGACCTAAATGTAGCCCAGCAGATGCTGCCATCTGGGGCTTCCATCATGAGGGGTGATGTGAAGGTAGATCGGACTTATTTGCAGCCTCCGTGGAATGGAGGACTGGGTGAGGTATGGAAGTGGCTGAGGGTCTGAGAAGAGGGATGAGTGCTCTAGCCCAGCAGCCTCATCCTGTGCAGATCATTTTAGAGGGGCAGGTGCTGCTTGGACCCTGCTTCCGGCCCGAGCCTGATTGTCCAGCCTTCCTGCTAGCTGTCCAGTGCCCTTGCAATAAGTTCATTTCTGCTCAAGATAGAATTGGTTGTTGTCACTCATATCTGTGAACACTGATTAGTACAAATATCCCATGAAGGATCCCATGAAGCACTTGAAAGGTATTGTTCAGAAAAAAAAATCATAGTTGGCAGTGGATTTTTTTCACATCATTGTTAAATGAGTAAAATGAAATAAAATAGTATGTCCATTCTGAATAGGATGGATAAAATAGTATGCTCATTTCGCTGAGCTACTTCACTGCTATGTGACCATGGGCAAGCAGCATCTCTGTTTGGATGTCTAATAAACATTCCATGATGCCTGATCTTGCCCCCAAATCTTCTCCCCTCTAGTCATTCTCATCTCAGAAAAAGAAAAAAGAAAAAGGCATCCCTATTACCGCCCAGTTCTTCAAGCCGAAAACCTTGAATACTTCCTTTATATCATTCCCTATCTCCAGCCCATCTACAGGAGGGATCTTCCTTTATATCATTCCCTATCTCCAGCCCATCTACAGGAGGGATCTTCCTTTATATCATTCCCTATCTCCAGCCCATCTACAGGAGGGGTCTCAAAGGATACATGATGGTCCTCTTTACCCCCATCCCAACCACACAAATTCAAGTCACTATTGTATCTTCACTCTTACATAATTTCTCTTCCAATTCTGCTGCCTTGACATCTTCTCTCCACAAAGAATCCTGAGTGATTATTCTCAGTTGTAAATCAAACCATATCATTTCTTTATTCAAAGGTCCTCCAGTGGCTACAAATTGAACCTAAAATAAAAATATGAACTGGTGACTATGACCTGCTAGGACCTACATAATACTTCCCTGCCTGCTTCTACACCGTCTCCTGCCCTTGATCACTTCACTCTAGCCTAGCTGGTCTGTCTTTCCCTTACTCATGCCTGGCTTTCCCTATGTTGTATTACTCTTCCCATTTCCTGGCATGCCTTCTTCAGAGGGGCCCTTCCTCACCATCCCCCTCGCAGCCCCGCAGTCTCTATTACATTATATTCTGGCTTTTGTCACTATGTGGGGTTGTCCAATTTATTTGTGTAAATCACGTATAGCCCATCCCCTTCTAGAATATCAGCTCCATGAGAGCAGACAGCTTGTCTTTTTCATTTTGACTGTGTTTCCCGTGGCTAGAAAGGTAATTAGCACATCGTAGTTACTTGATAAATACTTGTCGATCAAATGAATGAAATAATTCAAGAGTGAAGTTATCTAACCATTTTAAACTTAGTTTGTCACATGAAAAGCCTTCCTTGTAGGTTATTGTAAAGATTAAGTAAAATACTGAATGTAAAATACTTAGCATGGTGTTCTATATATAGTAAATGCTCTATAAATAGCACTGGTTTTGTTTTTGTTATTGTTGGGTTAACAGTATATACATTTATGTCAACACATGATCAAATGTTATTTACTTTCCTCTTTTGCATAGGTATCAAAGTAGCATGTAAGTAAAGAAAATAAAGATTGTACTTTTGCTTACAAGGTATCTGTGATAAATTTTATAGACCATTATCAGAATCACTTGGGAGCATTTGCACTCTTTTCTCCTCCCAGGAGGATGTGTCAGATTCTCTTGGTAGAGGGCAGAAAGTCAGTGTGATTATCAACATTCCAAATAGTACCTAACCTGAGGAAAAGAATATGCAAGACACTAATATAATTTACCTAAGTCCCAATCATTTCCAGATTTCAGGAGGCTTCCTAAAAACCAAGGGGCAGGATAGGGAGTTAGTTGGAGGGGTTGATTATGTATTGAGATAGAGGCTACCCAGTTTTTCTGGAGACTGGAAAGCTGAGGCCCAGGCACAGGAGTATGCTGACTTAATGCTGAATTAACAGTTAGTGACCTAGATTCCCTTTGCTTGGATAACAGGAATGATCCCCACATGGAATCTGAGAGACCAACCAGTGGTCACAGATAGAAGGGAAGGGAGCTAGATGGGTCATTATCCAAGTTGGCTTCTGGTCCGTTTTCATCTTAGGCATGGGAATAGCTACAGATTGATTTTTTTTTTTTCTAGGATATCAGGTATACATATGGGCCTGGAGACAGGAAATGGGGGGAACCTCCTTCCTTTGGAGGGTAGCAGCTGTTATAAAGGAAATTGAACAGTTTGTGATGGCCCTGGGCCTGGAAGATCACTTTAGGAAGGGATCTGCTCTGTCAATCACTCTGTCTCTATCACCACCCTCCTGTGTTAAGCATTTCTCTCTTGGGCTGATGGTTCCTAGAGATATGCACAGGCCCTGCCCTTGGACAACACAGGAAGGAATCCTTCGGTGACCATCGCACACTTTCAAAGACTGCATTTAAAAATCGAATGCAAAGACATATTTTCTATCAGAATATACTTAAATTATGTTTTTTTAAAAAATTAATTTATTTTTTTTTGGCTGTGTTGGGTCTTTGTTTCTGTGCGAGGGCTTGTCTCTAGTTGCGGCAAGCGGGGGCCACTCTTCATCGCCGTGCGCGGGCCTCTCTCACTGTCGCGGCCTCTCTTGTGGAGCACAGGCTCCTGACGCGCAGGCTCAGCAGTTGTGGCTCACAGGCCTGGTTGCTGCGCGGCATGTAGGATCTTCCCAGACCAGGGCTCGAACCTGTGTCCCCTGCATTGGCAGGCACATTCTCAACCACTGTGCCACCAGGGAAGCCCTTAAATTATGTTTTAAAGATAAAATATTTCATACCGTATGTTTAATCTATGTAAATATATATATTCAGTTAAATTTTTGCATTTTATATTTTTAGCTTGTCATTTTAATTGGAAGAAGTAATTATGCTCTAACAGGAGTGTTCTTTTCTTTCGTTTTTTTTAAATTTTTACTGTTTTAGTGCTGCCACCTGTCCCTATTCAGAAATCAATTTGAATAAAGACCGAATTTTCCCGGACCGCTTAAGTGGTGAGATGCCTCCAGCTAGTCCATCATTTCCAAGAAGTAAAAGGGCAGACACAAATGAAATCTCTTCATCTCCTGAAACCAGGTAATTAAAGTGGTAATATTAGTGTTATTTAGAGGTACTGTAGTTGGAAGATTTTTTTTTTCCCTTTTTTTCCCTTTATATTCTGTAGTGATGTCTTCTAGTACATTATTGAAAATGCACCTGACTTAACGTGAGGCCGATGGTACTTAGAAAAGTATGTCCAAATCAGGCAGGATATCGTATTTCTTATTCATCTTTTAGTTGAACTTGCTTGATGTTAGAAGTTTGGAAATCCCCATTTTATTTCATGCCAATTCATACTCTGAATGAACTGATCAATATTTGTATAAAAGCATCCTTTACAAAGAAGATGGTAGATTCCCTGTGAAGAATGGACATTATTTCTTTTTAGTGCTCATTATATGCCAAGTACTTGGATCTACATTATTTCATTTAATTATTAGGATATTTGTTGTACTGTATGCTCAGTCATTTGGTTTTGATATCACTTGTAGAGTTGAGTTGGAATGTTTTAACCTCTGTGGATTATTAAGTAAAGAACCAAGTTTTGTTTGATGTTTTAAGTAAATGGTCTCTGCCTTTATATTAACTAAAGATATTACTAAAAGAAAACATTAATAGAAAGATGATCCTTAGCACTTAGGTTTTGGGGCTTTCTTTTATGGAGAGTTTTTAAAATCTAAGACAATGTAGTTCTTTGATTATTTTAATATTTTGTAACTTTTATTCTCATGGATGAACCAAGTGAACATTTGAATTAATATATCTGATTCTCGGACTTCCCTGGTGGCCCAGTGGTTAAGAATCCACCTGCCAATGCAGGGGACACGGGTTCGATCCCTGGTCCGGGAAGATCCCACATGCCATGGAGCAGCTAAGCCCGTGCACCACAACTACTGAGCCTGCGCTCTAGAGCCCTCGAGCCACAACTACTGAGCCTGCGTGCTCAGTAGCACGCAACAACATCATTGTTGTTGATAATTAAAGAAGTTACAGCTCTCCCTGATCCATAGGACGAAACTGCTTTTCTCTAAGGATTTTGATACTTTAAATGCCATTACTCCAATAACACTGCTGTGAGCTTAGAATAAGATTAAAAAAAAATTTTTTTTGATTAATTAATTTTTGGCTGCATTGGGTCTTCATTGCTGCTCATGGGCTTTCTCTAGTCGCGGTGAGCGGGGGCTACTCTTCATTGCGGTGGCTTCTCTTGTTATGGAGCACGGGCTCTAGGCGCGCGGGCTTCAGTAGTTGTGGCTCACAGGCTTAGTTGCTCCATGGCATGTGGGATCTTCCCAGACCAGGGGATCGAACCCGTGTCCCCTGCATTGGCAGGCAGATTCTTAACCACTGCGCCGCCAGGGAAGTCCCTAATGATTTGTTTTTAATCCTTAAAACCATGACTAATGTAACATAAATTCATTTACCCAACTCAGTGTCCTGTAATGAGGGCATATCACTTGAGGAAATTTACTTGAAGACAGAGTACTAATTCACATAGTAATAATTACAGAAACAGAGTTCATTGACTCACAAGGAGGTAAGGATCCCTGAAGTTTAGATTTCAAAAGCTGAGATATTGTTTAAAATTTTAACAGGATACTCTGAAGGGCTGGCAGTTTCATCTCATAGGCTTTTCACTAACTTTCTGGGCTCTGGGCTGGATACCTGGGTCCAGTTTCCTCACAGCAGAAAGACCTAGTTGGTTTAGATGATTTTTGCGGTCCTTTTTAACTCGAAATATTTGTAAGAACAGAGTAATTTTTTTCCTTTCAGTTTTATTGAGATATAATTGACATATAGCACTGTGTAAGTTTAAGGTGTACAACACAATCACTTGGGTTACATATATTGTGAAATGATTACCACAGTAAATGAACATCCATCACCTCACGTACATCCAAAAAAAAAGAAAAGTTTTTTTCTTGTGATGAGAACTTTTAGAATCTACTTTCTTAGCAGCTTTCAAATATACCATCCAGCAGTGTTAACTGTAGTCATCATGCTGTACATCTTTAGGACTTATTTATTTTATAACTGGAAGTTTGTACCTTTTAACCACCTTCCTCCAATTCCCCTCCCCCATCCCCTGCCTCTGGTAACCACAAGTCTGATCTCTAGAAAAGAGTGATGTTTATAGTGGATCTAATGATTCCAGGGGTCTGTCTTCTGTGAGGATGTGAGCATGGTTCTTCACGTCATCACCCGTCATTAAGGAGGCAGTCTTAGAGATTTTAAGGTTTCTATCGTGATCCATGGCACATGTTTGACATCTAAATAATTTTTACATTACACAGATTTTTAGCCCATACTGTCTTTTGATTCAGTGAATTCTAACCTGCCATTACTTCTCTGTGAATTAATATTTACACTTATTTGTGTTAAAGTTAAATTGCTTCAGGGGTACCAGGATTTGGTAAATGAGCGTTATGTTATTCATGGCTTTGAAGACTTTGTTCAGATTTCTTCTCGTCTTCAACTTTCCAGGTTAACTATTTTTATTTTATTTATTTATTTACTGACTCATTTATTTATTTATTTTGAGGCTAGTAGTAACCTGAGAGATTTGATTAGTTATATGTTGTCAAAGGAAACAGGAGGGAGGCAATCCCTTAATGATCCCAGACTTTTTAAGGTGAACATTTTTGACCGAGATTTTTTTTTTTGCTTTACTTTTTATGCTAAGTATTTTTAAGAAATGATTACAGACATCATGATATTTCAATGTAAGCACTTCATTATGCATAAAAACATTTCCAAAATAGCCAAAATAACATCAATTTATTTACTTTTCTAAGTATAGATTTTATTCTTCTAAATTTTTAAAAATTGGCTTCAGATTATTTTATATTTTTTCTTCTCCAGGCAGTCACTAGTTCTCAACAACAATCAAAATGATACATGGTATTTTAGATATAAATGATCATGGGATAGCAACACAGCAGATGTTAACAAATGAAAGGTTGTTAACAAAGAAGCCTCATCTTATGGCTTGAGGATGGTTGATTTAATGTAGAATTAATAGAGTTGAAGTTATCTGGCTTCTTTGCTGTAAGTGAATCTGTATGAACATATTTAATTATTTTTTTCTTTTTTAAAATTAAAAAAATTTTTATTGAAGTATAGTTGATTTACAATGTTGTGTTAGTTTCAGGTGTACAGCAAAGTGAATTTGTACATCTTTAGGACTTATTTATTTTATAACTGGAAGTTTGTACCTTTTAACCACCTTCCTCCAATTCCCCTCCCCCATCCCCTGCCTCTGGTAACCACAAGTCTGATCTCTAGAAAAGAGTGATGTTTATAGTGGATCTAATGATTCCAGGGGTCTGTCTTCTGTGAGGATGTGAGCATGGTTCTTCACGTCATCACCCGTCATTAAGGAGGCAGTCTTAGAGATTTTAAGGTTTCTATCGTGATCCATGGCACATGTTTGACATCTAAATAATTTTTACATTACACAGATTTTTAGCCCATACTGTCTTTTGATTCAGTGAATTCTAACCTGCCATTACTTCTCTGTGAATTAATATTTACACTTATTTGTGTTAAAGTTAAATTGCTTCAGGGGTACCAGGATTTGGTAAATGAGCGTTATGTTATTCATGGCTTTGAAGACTTTGTTCAGATTTCTTCTCGTCTTCAACTTTCCAGGTTAACTATTTTTATTTTATTTATTTATTTACTGACTCATTTATTTATTTATTTTGAGACTAGTAGTAACCTGAGAGATTTGATTAGTTATATGTTGTCAAAGGAAACAGGAGGGAGGCAATCCCTTAATGATCCCAGACTTTTTAAGGTGAACATTTTTGACCGAGATTTTTTTTTTTGCTTTACTTTTTATGCTAAGTATTTTTAAGAAATGATTACAGACATCATGATATTTCAATGTAAGCACTTCATTATGCATAAAAACATTTCCAAAATAGCCAAAATAACATCAATTTATTTACTTTTCTAAGTATAGATTTTATTCTTCTAAATTTTTAAAAATTGGCTTCAGATTATTTTATATTTTTTCTTCTCCAGGCAGTCACTAGTTCTCAACAACAATCAAAATGATACATGGTATTTTAGATATAAATGATCATGGGATAGCAACACAGCAGATGTTAACAAATGAAAGGTTGTTAACAAAGAAGCCTCATCTTATGGCTTGAGGATGGTTGATTTAATGTAGAATTAATAGAGTTGAAGTTATCTGGCTTCTTTGCTGTAAGTGAATCTGTATGAACATATTTAATTATTTTTTTCTTTTTTAAAATTAAAAAAATTTTTATTGAAGTATAGTTGATTTACAATGTTGTGTTAGTTTCAGGTGTACAGCAAAGTGAATTAGTTATACATAGATCGACTCTTTTTTAGATTCTTTTCCCATATAGGCCATTTCAGAGTTTTGAGTAGAGTTCCCTGTGCTGTATAGTAGGTCGTTATTAGTTATCTATTTTATATATAGTAGTGTGTATAGCAAACATAAAATTTTTTGATCACTGATTCTTTCACCTGGACTTAAGAATGAAATCGTGAGCTGTGCAAAGCTCTGAGAACAGTGACTGATAAGCAATAAGCCCTCAATAAATGTTAGTTGTTTTTTGTTTGTTTGTTTGTTTGTTTGCGGTACACGGGCCTCTCACTGTTGTGGCCTCTCCCGTTGCGGAGCACAGCCTCCGGACGCGCAGGCTCAGCGGCCATGGCTCAGGGGCCCAGCCAGCCGCTCCGCGACATGTGGGATCTTCCTGGACCGGGACAGGAACCCGTGTCCCCTGCATCGGCAGGCGGACTCTCAACCACTGCGCCACCAGGGAAGCCCTACATTAGTTTTTATTAGTGCTGTTGCAAGAGGAATAGATTGCTTATTTGTTTCACAATATTTTATTTCAGAGGAGCAAAGTAAGGCTGGCCCATTTTTTTTAATATTCCTAGGTTAAACTTTGAGTAGAGAGCACTCAAACAAGGTGATTCTCATAATGTCAGATTACGGTCTCTCCTCTTTTTCCATAATCATTGCTTATGTAGATGGAATTTTCCAGTCAGGTTTTAACACATTTTCTTTGCATCCTTCGTAATAATTTGCTAAAATTGGTTGCCAGACTCTACTTTTTTCAAAAAAAAAAAAGGCATTTGCCACAGCAAGAGACAGTTGCACCCCCAGAAGCAGACCTTGAGACAGAGATTTGATGGCAAGTGGTTTACTTGAGAGGTGAGGAAAACACCAGTAGGGGAGTGGAGAGGTGAGACCGGGAAGGAAAGGCAGCCAGTAAAAGCTTCATTGTCCCACCAGCTACCACTGTGGACAGCGGGAACACAGCCCTGCTGGGGGCACTCTGGGAGGCTGTGTAAAACACACATCTCAGGTTTTCCCACCGTAGGGATGAGGGAGCTGAGCTATTTTAAAACACCAGTTCCTCTTCGGTCACGGAGCTAGGCTGCCAGGGGAGGAAGGATGAGTTAATTTCCCCAGCACGTCCCCTGCTGCACAGCAGGCAGAGCAGTCAGAGCCCCAGTAAATCCCGTGGGAAGGCAGAGCAGGTGAGAGGTAGGTAGGAGTCGGCCTCTGTGCACTGAAGGGGTAGCGTGTGCCTAGGAGATATGGGCCAAGCCCTGACAATGTCTGCTGCACCAGCCCATTCACTCATTTCAAATGCCAGCCGGTCCCCAGAATGAAGTATGCTGGCGTTGCTTGTGATCCAGGAGCAGACCTAATAGGGCCAGATAAATGAACAATGCTAGGAATAGGTATGTCCTTTTCATACCATAAATGGTATTTTAAGGGCCAATTCACAGGCCACCTGCTTGGGATAGACCCATGGACAACCAGTGTTCCATAGCAATGCTTCCCAAACCTGACTCCACATCTGATTCCCTGAGATCTCTCAAATTCAGATTATGGGGCCCAGCCCAGCCCACCAGAATCTTTCAGGCTAGAGCCTAGGAGTCTGCATTTAAAAAATTCACTTGGGAGTATATCTTCCTGCTTAAAATTTTCCATGACTTCCCATTACCCTTGGAATTAAGACCCTGATGCTGAACATGGCCTACAAAACCAGTGTTATCTGGCCCCTGCTGAACTCTCCAGCTTTTTCTCTACTAGGCTGTTTTTAAACTTAATGCTTCAGCCACCTTGGTCCTCAAACATTCTTTTCTCTCTACCTTGAACCCCCATTCCTACACTTTCCTAGCGAGTCTCTTACCTTTCAGGCTTCAGGTTAACTCCCGTTTCCTTAGGGAAGCTTTATCTGATCCTCCAGACCGTGGGTCAGATTCCTCATTATTATGTGCTTTTGTGTCACACATCCCGACACAATTGACAATTCTGCGTAAATACTTTCTCCGAGTGTGTATACTTTGCTCGATGATAAGCCCCACAAGGGCAGAGGCCACGTCTTCTGTGATTCTGAGACACCCTCAGCACCAAGCACACTACCTGGCACTCAGTGAGGTTGGAAGGCCACCATGAATCATCCACCAGCCTTCAAAGGAGACGTTATCAGTCACATAACCTAGGAGGCAACTGCTTCATAGCCTTCTTTTTACTCCAGTAAAACTTCCTACTTTCTCAACTTTGTAAAATTCCCACACTGGATATCTAAGAGGTAAATCCCCCAAACACATACCTACACTTGTATAAATTAGGGCAGTGTCTCCCAAACTGTTGTTTAACTACCTGCCCACGCAGAAGATGGTACTGCGGAAACGACCACATTTGTATGACACAGAGGGCTGCCTCGGACTGTCAAGAGCTGGGGCCACAGGCGACAGTATCTCAGAGCACTGGTACCCAAGGGTCAGGGCATCCTAGCTGGGAAGCTCTGCCCCACATTAAGAGGCCTCTACCCTGAGTCCTTTTGTGGGTGTGCTGAATGTTTGGGTCTATTTTCCTACAGAGACTTGTCAGATGGGTGGTCAGCTGATGAATGAATTCCCAATGTGTATTTAGATAGAAATGTGAGGATGTAATCCTCTCCCAGTTATCCATTCATTCATCAGATGCGTAAGGAGTGTCTGTGTTGTGTCTAGAGCTCTCAGTGAGATGTTTTCCTTACTTGGGAGAGCAGCAGTTCATCTCTGCCCTCGCCGTGCTCCTGGCAGCAAGATGGTGAGTCTGGGCTCTGCCAATCAGTGGAGGAGCTTTTCCTGAGGACCAATAACCTTAAGTCTCTATGTATCTACAGCTGAGTAAAAGAAAGTTTAATTTTCTCTGTATATCCGAATAAAACCTGTGGGTTTCAAACTTTGTTTTGCATCAGAAGCATCAGATGCTTGTTTGTTAAAATCCAACCTTGGAGGGTACCATCTCTAGAGATACTGATTCAGAAAATGTAAGCTGCATCCCAGTTCATTTTTAACAAGCATCCCCAGGTGATTGGATGCAAGTGATCTATAAACCAGGCCTTGAGAATCATTACTGAATATAAAGACCCTTCTCCGGAGTAACAGTTCACAATGTGTTACCAAATAGAGAACATCAGCGTCTATCCCACATAGTCTTATTCTCACAAAATATATTCTACAGATGCTTGTAATTGTGTTTCTAAATTAGGTGCTATCGCTATTAAAAACCACATAATGTTTTAAGAGTCCATGTTGTTTATGCCTGCTTACGGATAACCACAAAAGTACAATAAAGCATTTTAAAAATACCTGCTAATGCTTGTATTACCTTGCAAGGCAAATGCCCATTACTAACCTATATCCAATGAAAAAGTTCAATTCAGTTCTTTATAGGCCATTAAAACAGCTTTTCAAGTTGTAGGTCTAGTGTTTCTACTCTCAGAATTACATGGAGCAGTTACAGGAATTGCAGCTTCAGTCTAATTCATATATTTAGGATGAATCAGATTTGCCCATCTGTACCCATGAGAAGGGCCCTGTGAAACAGATGGGAATACAGGCTAACATAAAATATGGAACTGTAAGCATGTATACATCTCTTTGTTTGCAAAACTGTAAAATCTAGTAGAATAAAATTAATTTAGAGCCAGAAGTTCTAAAAGATTGCAAAAGTTAAGTAGGAATCTTCAGAAACTTTGTTTTGCTTCCTAAGGTTTTCTGGTCCTGGGAGCTTGATGTTGACTACTCAGAAAGTTCCTTTAATGATTGGTCATTCCCTGCCTGTTGTAAAGCCTCTTCCCCCCTTTTGTTGATGGGCTGCCAGAGATGGATTAGGAGCTGTGGAAATTTTCAGATATTCCAGTTCTTGGGAATCTGAGTCAAATCTATGTTGTTGTTTGTGTGCACCAGGGAGAAGCTGGGTTTTGGTTAAAACACTCACAAGTCTTGATGCCAACTGCTGTGACACAAGGCAACCATTCAGAGTGTAAGGAAGAGATGACTGTGTTACTGTTGATGCCTGGGAATTTGTTAGAACAATATTGTAACAGAGTCTGATTTTCTCTCCTTGAATAGCACTTATTCTTGACTCAGGAGACTCTTTTATAAATAGTAGAAAAGCAATGATATCTGTTCTTTTTCCTATGGCAGCAGCATGAAAGCAATGCAGTCCTGCTCTTCTTATGCTACATGATCTTTATTTCCCAGATCTCACCTTATTGGTTAGGGCTTTTCATTTTATAAGAGAATTGATTAATTAATTGATGAATTCATTTTACTGGGGAGTTTCCTTGGCATCTTGATAGCATCCACTATTATTTACTTACTCATTATATTCCTTTCTTCACTAACCTATGTTCTTTATGCTAAATTTTAATTTAATAGCCTTATTAATCAAAATGTTTTATTTGTAGTCATTAGATAAATAGTAAACTATGCTTATCTCTCCTGGGCTGTGTTTATGAAATCTCTATTAAAACTATTGTTCATGTACAGTCTCAAAGGGATTTAATTATGAAAACTCTTTATTCGAATGTTAACTGTAGACATGGAAGTTTTAATTGCACTGGTTCTATTTGCCATCTTTTCCGAATCCCTTTGAAGATGGTGACCTCCTTATCCTGAAGCCATTAAGCACAGCCTTCTCTTTATTTGTAGGGGGCATTTTGGAGACAATTCAGGTTCTCTTTTACAGTTCCTCTAACATACAACCTTGAGATTCCCATTCTCTGATTTTTTACCTGTGAGTGACCTCAGCCCAGAATTTTTTTTTTTCAAAATGCTGGGGGCATGCAAAGAGATATCCTTTTAACATTCAAACTAGGAAACCCTACATTTTTTTACAGCTCTCAGTACATTCACTGTGTCCCCACTTATTCCTGGGGAGTACAGGTACTCTGCAGCTCTGAGAAAGCCTCTATGAGACTAGAATAAGCTCTTCTGGAAAGAGAAGGATGGGGAGGTTTTAAGGTACGAGCCAAGCCAAACTCATGCTGAGTCAGAGAGCTGGCTGAAATCCCTAAACTGAAATAAAATAATTTTTTCATATTGTTTCAATATTATTTTTAACAAACTGATGACTGATTGAAACATAACGGGCTAGGGATTGTTTTTAAATGAAAAATAGAATTGAAGAAACAGCTGTTGGCATTCAAATGCTATCCTGATACTATGTATTTACTCTTCTAATGTTTGTTTCACTAATATTTACCACGAATCTCACTTGAGTAAGATAGTAAGACATCTAAAGCATGACACATAATTACAGAGAAAAAGAGAATGCTGACTCAAAAAGAAAACATTTTTCCATTTGAGTGTATTCCACTGTCTTAATTAAAAGCCTAAAGACTATTCTTGAGTAAGATTTTAGTTATGATCATATTTCAATTCAGGCTAAAGAAATGCTGAAATAAATTGGTTGTTGAAAATTCTAAAATCCCAAGAGAAATTGCTGTGTTCCAGACACTCTTCTAGGTGCTTTTAGCTATGTTAGATCATTTAACCCTCATAATGCCTATGTGGGGTAGGCGCTATTATTACATCCCCATTCAGCAAACAGACCTCTATCGGTTACAGGTTACACAGCTAGTAAGTAGCAGCCTAGGCAGTCTGACTGTAGGCTGGCTCATAACCATTACTCTAAAGGCTGTTTTAAAACTTGAGGAAAACAGGTTACTTAAAGGAAATAGGTGTCAGTAGATAATTTTATCCTAAACTATAAGTAATTCTTAAATAGTAATAGCTGCCATTTATCGTGCTCCTACTTATGTGTCTGGCTGTATGCTAAGCACTTCCTATACATTGTTTTATTCAGTCCTCAAAAAGCCTGTGAGGTAAAGGATTTATTATCCTTGTTTTACAGAAGATGCAGCTGAGGATTAGGGAAGTTCAGTAACTTGCTGAAGGTCATATAGAACTTGTAAGTAGCAGAGCTGAAATTTGAACCAGGACTATTCACTTTCAAAGACCATCAATGTCACCACTGCTGGGCTGCTTTCTCCATGTTACAGTACACTCCCCTATGCCTAATCAGCTTGTATTAAACAAAATTGTTGGTAATGAAAAATGTTGATCAAGAGGAGAAGATAAAGGAGTTTTAAAGTAGAGGAAAATTGTCATATTAAAATACAACAAAAATATTTTCGGTTGTCATAAAAAAAAATCTGTCAACAAGCATATCTTGCACTCTGTTCCAGAGTGTGTTATACTATTATCACAGAGTTTTGACATTGTGATGTAAACATGTTTTGTTTATAATTGGAAGACTATGCAGCTAGGATAACTTTTTGCTTGGGAAGTCGATATCCTAGATAAAGCATTTCATTTTTGCATAGAGAAAGAAATTAATCACAGTACCTATTCAGTGAGAATTAGCAGTGAAATTTCTAACCTTATAGGTGAGAGAAATATTGGTTGCCCAGTTGAGAAAGTGATTTTTATTTTAAATAAAATATAAAGTAAGAATATTAGTGAGTCAGATTCCTCATTCCTGACCTTAACAATAAAAGACAGTTTGAAAATAAGATTATGACACCAGAAGGCAAGTTCCCTTTAACTGCATGTAACAAGGATATGTACTGTATTCTGGAAAAACACAAGGGTAAAAAAACAAATAACAATTAAATCTAATTATAGATTTTGGTGTCAGTAAGACCTGGTGCTATACTTGCGCTGAAAATTTGGGATTAACCTGTTTAAGTTTCAGTGGATATAACAACAGAACCTTCTTCCAGTGATTGTTATGAAATAATGGACATGTAAAGAACTAGGCCAATCTTTGGTGCATAATATGTTCTTAAGTATGTTAAGTTTTCTTATTATTACTTCTTATTAATACTGTTTCCACATTTCTGGATGTGCTTGGTCCGGATTCTGTTTCCTTCAGGGGTTCTGTTCATCTATCTGTTTCGTAATATCCCTTCTAACAGACTATTCATGTTGACCCCACCCTGCCAACCCTCTAGCTAAAGGAAGCATCAAAACCCAAAGGGGCTTAGTCACTTTTAATTTTAAGGAGTTAGCAAAATCAATTTATTAATTGGAAATAAAACATTCAATGAACATTCCTTGTGGAGTCCTGCATTGGAATTGTTTTTCGGTGAAGATAAATATCCATATGTATGTATTCCCAAGTTTATATGGGTTAAATTTAATGAAATATCATGAGTTAAAGTAAGGAAAGTAAGAACTGAACACGCTTCTATAATGAAGGAACATGAATGTACAAGCAGAAAGCTTCTTTTTTGCTTCTCTTCAGCGATGGATTATGGCACATTTAGGATGAAGAAACTTTTGGGGTCAATCATCTTATTTTCCTTTTCTATCTCTGTTCCCTCCTAGAAAATGATCCTTTTCCTACATTTCATAAAATAAGTCATTGGCATTGTATTTGGGTGTAAGAATACAGAAAAACTTTCCTCATACTTAGGTCTTATAGCTTTAGTTTAATAAAGTTTACTTTAAAGGAAAATATAATATGCATTATTGAAAGCACAAACATGTAATTGTTAATTATCAGTGGACAATTTCAATCATGAAAAATGAAATATACAGAAAATTCTAAGACATAATTTTAGCCTTTGGGCTCAGTTTGGTTTTTTGTTTGTTTGTTTGGGTTGTTTTTTTTTTTTTAACCATTCATTAAAGCTTTTAGGCAGTCTACAGTAATTAATTGGGAATTTATTTTCTTTGACTCCGAGAAATGCCAATTTTAAGTTATGTCACTCTAATGTGTGTTCGTTTCTAATAACTATTAATATAGCCATCCACAAACCACTTATTTCAGTGGCCACAGTACTTACTGGGCTAGATTTGTGGGCTCAAAGATTATTATTTCCAGTTTAATATGAAACAAGTTCAGAAGATCACATAAGCTAATTTTAGCATAGTAAGCTGATTTTAACATGTTGTAATTACCAAGTCTAACTTCAACACTGTTTTTACAGAGAAGACAGTTTTCTACTATCACTTCAACTAGTGTCCTTTCTCCAGTTATCAGAAATTTTCTTAATTGTTTTCACTATACCTCCATCTCCCCACTTTCTGTGGAGTAAGAGCCTCCATAGTCATTAATTGATTTCTCTTGGAAAAAATTTTTTTTATTGCATAATAACGGTGATTCTTCCCATTCTCAAATAAGCAAGTTTTCTTCAGCAGTTGTGATAAGTTGTTTTTAGTATGAAGTAAGCCGGGGAGCTCAGATTCCAGTGAAATTTCATGTGTCCCTGGAAATGATCCTTCTAAGAACTAGTGAACATTTTATTTATCTCATGCTTACTGTGTTGGCATCATTGTGTTAAATTATTATTGTTACAAAAAGGGAGTAAATTAGTGCCTTGGTAATTAAGACTATAGAACTCCTTTATATTTTGTTGGGATATTTGCTTTCAAAGGTATTATCCCTTTTCTTAACACCGAACAGAAGTGTGGTCTGAGTCTTCAAGAAACTAAGGATTTATTTGTAAAAGGTAACAGCATTTGAAACAACAGAACATCATAAGTACAGAGTATTATAGAGTATTATAAAGGACTTATTTTGAACCCTGAGAACGGAATACATTAGGTTAAAATTTTTAAATCCCTGAAGTTTAGTTTTAAAGAAAATATAAGTAGTCTATGCCTGGTTTCCTTTAAAGCCATTTTTGTCGCTGACTTCAGGGTAAAGTTCTGAATTAGGATTGGAATGGGTCCATTCCATTTTAGAGCGTTCTTGGCATGGTTAGATTAGCATTAGTTCATTCCTGGTCAGAAAGAGGTGGGATCAGTTCAGCCTATGAATTTGACCTGATTAAGCCAGGAAGAGCTTCCTAGAGTTGAGTTTGATTCTCCTGGGCAATCTCAGCCTCAATCTCAAGTCCTGGAGCTGAGTAGTATATAGTGACTTGATTAAATGGTATGGACTTTAAAACCATTTTCTTACTTAAAATTGTAGTCTTACCGTACAGTACAAGTAAAATTCCTCATAAATACATGTCCCAATTTGAAGTTGAACTATTCAGTAGCCACATTTTCCAGAATAGTTAACCTTAATACCATTCTTAGCTTTAAAATCTTTCTGAACAGAAAATGAAAATCGATAATGAGGAAAATGAACATTTATAGGTGTTTTTAGTATTAATTGCTTCTTAGTAAAACTGAAAATCCTTTCTAACATTTTAATGGTATCATTTGTTTTTAAAAAGAAAGAAAAAACAGTTGCTGAGGTGCAGTGTTGAGCCATTTCTCTTTTTTTTTGTACTTCAATTTTTATTTTATTTTATTTTTTTATATACAGCAGGTTCTTATTATCTGTTTTACACATATTAGTGTATATATGTCAATCCCAATCTCCCAGTTCATCCTACCACTACCACCCACCCCCGCTTTCCCATTTCTTTAAACGTTTCTATTACAAAATGTTAAAACACCTGTTTTTCTCAGAGACCAGCATGCGGATGATGTCAAAGAAGACTTTGAAGAGAGAACAGAGAGTGAAATGAGGACATCACATGAAGCCACAGGTACCCATAATAATCTCATATTATTGATGGGTATTACTATTAATACTCAACAATCAAAACTTAACTGAAATATAGCAGTCCCTTTTATATTAAAGATAAACTTCGTTTGGTTGGTTCTGTTACCACAGGCAATAAAAGTTTAGTGTTCAGGATAAATTTGGTGTATACTTCACAATGAAATGGATTCATCTGTGACCTGTATTGACAGTCTCTTTCACATATCTGTACAATTTTGTATATAAAGTTTGGATAAGGCATTCTATTTGGTCCTTGTCATAAATTTTTTTGATATTGTTGATGTCATTTGCTTCATATGTTTCAGACTCATCTCAGAATGTGTTGAAATCCAAATAGAACTAATATGGTCTTAATCTAATACCACAAAATGAAAAGGAAATTGCTTGAACAAAAGTTTTAAGTTGTATTGGCGAAAGTAATTTGTCTTACATCTTTGCTGAACAGACATTACAGTGGTTTAACTGAACAATGAAGTCGTAATGACTGTTACTCATAGCATAGATGGTATTTAGAATTTACGCATAGTGTTATAATTATTATTTATTTTTTATAAGAAAATGTTGTCCCGATTATGATTTTAATGATTGTCCCTGGGGACTTTGCTTGTCATGTGCTTTATTTGGTTTAGACTGTTTATAAGATTGTAGAATGGCACCTAAGGACTGTTTGCCTATAATGACCTATGCCATAAGTGATGCTTTGATTTCCGTATCTGATTGTCATAAAGCAGTAATTTATGATTAATTTAAAAGTTATATTCTCTGCTGTCCTCAGCATGTTTTATGGTGTTTAATCTTGCACCACATACAAACCCTTCAGATGGCCAGGGTTTGCATCCCTGATCCACCACCTGCTAGCTGTGTAATCTTGGACATTTCATGGAATACCTTTCAGTGCTTGTTTCCTTCTCTGTTCAGAAGGTTGATGATGGTAACTCCCTCCCACAATTGTTATGGAGATTGAGTACAGTAACATTTGTAACTTGCTTAGAACAGTGCCTGGCACATAATAAGTGCTATAATGTTTCTGGTCATTTAGAAAGGAAGAAAAACATTTAATTTATGAAGCTTTTGTCATCAGGGTATATCGGGTTCTTAATCAAAAGCTTCAGCCTTTCCTTGTGAATGGTGGTTAGGAGCACGGCCTTCATTCTCTTCTCAGCTCCACCAGTACTAGCTGTGTGGCTGGCTTTGGGAAAAGTATTTAACTTCTCTGTTCCTCAGTTTCTTAATAGTACCCACATCACTGGATTATTATGAGGAATAAATGCATCAGTGGCCAAAGTATTAGCTGCTAGTGGTAGTAGTAGTAATAGCAGAAGTAGTAGTAGTATTGTGAAATGAGTGTCTATTGCATGGAATTATCTGATCATTGCAAGGTTTAGATAGATTCATAATAAAATCTTCTGGGCTCTGAACTTTTTGAGGGAGTAATAATTTGACAACCTTTTCAGTTTCTTCCTAACTTGGTGATGCAATTCACTTTTCATTTTATTTGCTGAGCTGATTTTGATCATTTTTTTCTGAAAATAGTCTAGTTAATGGAGAATTTCAGGTTTATTAACATGATATGCGTGGTGTTCTCTCTTTTTCTGTGGTAGTTTTATGTCTTTTCAAACTTTGTATATTTTTATCGTATTTTTTTTTATTTGAATTGCCTGAGTTTTTCTGTTTTACAGTTCTTTCCAAAGAAACATTGCTAGGACTTATATATAACTCTTTATTATTTTTGTCACCCATAAAACCTATAGTTCAATATGCATATTTTACTTACTGTCTTATTTTTCATTAGTGAAAGGGAGCCTCATAAAAACAAGCTGCTTTGAGAATTTTTGCACATATGTTCCTAAGTAAGATTTGCATATTAATATCTCATCCAGTTTTAGCCTCCTAAAATGAGTTTGATGACTTCCCTTCATTTCCAAATTTTTGAAACATTTTATGTAAAACTTTCATAAAATTAATTTTTACTGTAGTGAAATCATGTTATGATTGTCAGCTTTTATTGAACTGCTTTCTTAGCTTTAGATTTCCTTTCTTTCTTTTTTTTTTTTGAAATTTTTTTCCAGATTCATGTTGTATGGAAAAGATTGGAATTTCACTTCCTGACCTTACCATTTTAGAGTTTATTGGTTGTCTTTCCCTAGACCCCATGATCCTTCAGTCCAAAATGAGATCTTATGGTGTCTGAGGGCTCCTGTATCTTGGTGATGTTGGTGATATCTCAGATCCTAGTCAGTGGGTGGATGTGTTTAGTTTTTTCTGTCCTCCTGCCTCTCAGGTCTCAATAGAGCCATGACCTAGCGTCTCAGATTGGGCTCTCTGGAAACAGACATTGGGAGTGTTGTGTGCGGAAGGTTTTTGGTGGGTACTCTTGGGAACGATACCAATGAGAGAGTGAGAGAAGCAACAGTGCGCAGAATGAGCTGTGATGCAGTTACAGCAGGAGCCTCAGTCGATCCCATAAAGGAGGTCCAGATGACCCTTCCGATTTATCCCAAATTTAGGCATGAGGACCAGGCCTTTGTATTGACCAGTCCTTGGATGTTGGCTGAGAGGGGCTGTGTCCTTGGGCAAGGAGCCTCTCTTTGGCTTAGCGCAGTTCCTGGAGAGGGAGGTAGCTCTGAGGCATCAGCAGTCAGCAGGTAGGAGAATGAATCTCTGGGTTCCGAAGGGGGAACCCACCACGGTGTCCACTACACCTAGCTAGTCATTTGGTCTCTGACTTTCCTTTAAGAAAAATCAAACAGAACTGAGAAAAACTGAACAACAAACCGAAACATCCTTCACGTATGTGGGATTAGGCCCAATTCAATCCAGTCTTTTGGTTTTAGACAATGAATCTGGCTCCTAAATTCAGTCTTCTTTCATTATTTTGCCTGAGATGTCATGTGCTTTATTTACTTTTTTTTTTACATCCAGGATTTTTAATCCAGAAAAATTCCTTCAGTTATTATTTTTATTATTACTTTTGTTTTTTTCTCCTTTTTGATTGGTAATGCCTTTTACTCTTGGGTTAGATCCAAAGGATGATATTCAAAATACTTAACAATTGGTTTGACAGCCAACATTGCACAGGACGGTTAAAACAAACACCAGCCTTAGTGCTGGAGCAGAGTTTGGAAGCTCCCTGCTGTACTTCGTTGCAGCATCTTAGGGAAGTCCCGCAAGGGCCTGACTGCTGAGGGTGGAGGGGACTATTACCAGCCATTATGGAAGTATTTTAATATTTCAACAGCTTATGCATTTTTTGATATTCTAGACATATTTCTCAAGTTGAAATGTCTTACTCTAGCTCTGTCAAGTCTACTAGTTACTGCCTTTAACATGAATTTTAATAGTGGTTTTTATTTTCCTTTAATTTCCTGCACTGGCTTGCTTTTTTCTTTTCATAGCCTGTTTTGTTTTTTAGAGGTCATGTTCCCTTGTGCCTTACTAAAATCATGAAACTCTTCTGTCGATAAGTCAATGCTCCTCTCCCAGTGTTTTGTAGAACTTATCAGAGGCCCCTGGTGATTGCTTTTTATTTTATCATTTTTGAGTGCAGAGAAGTTTCCCCAGGTTTTTCGTGAAGAACACTTACCCCTCAATGCTCCCATTTGGGTGCCAGTAGAATTCCTCTTTCACACCTGAGCCTGAGGGTCAGGTAGATATTCTGAGCCTCGTAGGTGCTCACCAGTGTTCATTCACAGTGTCATTCACCAGTGGTGGAATAGGGGATAGGGGAAAGGAGAGAAATCTTCCTGCAGTTTGTGCACTATTTAGTATAGAGGAGTCTGAAAAGAAGCCACCCTGTATTCCTTATAGCTAGTAGGATTTAAGATTCAGTAAGCCCATGAGAACTATTTTGTTTGGAGTCTTAGAGCAAATTGATTTTTAAAAACACTTCCCCCTAAAAAAACATCTTCCTACCTTGTTTCTTCAGTTAATTCAATTTAATTCCGTACAATATATGTGATTATGAGCCTTTTTGATTTTTTGATGATTGCCACTATGCTACCGAATTTGACCTTTGGGGACCTTTACTGAATACAATGCATCACTTTTTCTTCTTTTTCTTTCTGTTGGCTTCTGTCTCCTTTGCCTGAAAGATAAACTAATTCATTTCCTCCATTGTAGGAAGGCCCATTAATAAAGGATCCTATAAATTGACCTTCAAATTTAAACTCCTGTATTCCTGGGAAACGTGTAATTTTCTTTTTCCCTTCTGCAAACATTCTCTCTCACAGGTGCTGATATGCAGAAAGAGTTGAATTTTATTTTGTAATGTACTAGATTCTCACTTGAAAAATCAGACTTGCTTTTTGCTTCCATAGCAATTGGTTTTTATTTTGGTTGTTAACCTTGAAATGATCCTTAAATATTTTTCACGCCTGAGTTTAGGATCTTGGAGCTAATTTTATCCACATTCCTTGATGCTGTGATCAATTTATTTTACCCAATCATTGTTATTGTTCATCCTTTTTATATTTAGTCACCAGTTAGTAACTCCATTAAAAAGAACTTGGTTGACAGATGTATCCCATTTCTTCTGGCTTATTTTCCTTTCACATTAAGAGCATTTTTTTTATAGACTCATGGAATTTTAGCTTAGAAGGGTCATTGACTCCTTTTCATCTTTGTCTTTTTATATTCAGTATACTGAGTGGCTTGCCTTTCTTTCAAGATAGGAATAAGTTTTCCCATTTGCTGAGTCTTTACTATATGTCAGACACTGGCATTTTTTAAAATATCATGTAATCCTTACAATGATCCTGTTACATTGATCTAGCCAAAATTTAGGGCTAGTTAGTGGCAGAACAGGGACTTGAATCCGTGTATATCAAACTCTTGACCATGACCCTATACTTTGTTATTAGGAGACAGAAGATCCAGGGTCACTTTCTGATGCTTCCCCTATCTCACAGGGTGGCTTTGGGCTTTGCCCTGTCTCATAATGTGTTTTCCTCATCTTCGAGATAGCTACCTCCTAGCATTGTTTTGAAACTAAAATGAAACAAGGCAGTTGGAGATTCTGGTCTCACTTCTGTCACTGCCTTCAAGGGATAGGAATGGGTCAGGACAAGTGGTAAGTCATGCTGTG
The DNA here is from genome assembly GCF_002837175.3 of Physeter macrocephalus. Taxonomy (NCBI): domain Eukaryota; kingdom Metazoa; phylum Chordata; class Mammalia; order Artiodactyla; family Physeteridae; genus Physeter; species Physeter macrocephalus. The sequence goes on along the minus strand of NC_041223.1, from coordinate 33,065,800 downwards.
GCTTGTTGATGTAGCATTGTTCAGACTTGGAAATAGGACACAGAATGGGATCTGAGTCTGAAAGCAGCAGGGAGCATGAAGAGTACTTTTCCTTTGCTCTGGATCTTGCCCTCCCTGTGGTTCTACAGTGGTTCTCCTGGGCCCTAATGGGAACAGTCCTATAGGAAGCAGATTCTCATGCTCCGTGGTAGTGAAGACATCTCTTTCTACTGGGAGATTTCATGTTTGGTTTAGATGGTGGTCTCTCTTCTGAAGAGTTATTGTCTTGATTCTGCATGAAACATTGGAGGATATATTTCTTCAGGATCACCTTTATCAGACCTGTCTTCTTACAAGGGTTAATCTTCTACTTCACTTTTTCCTACCCTAAGCCAAATCAAGGATTTTAATACCTGTATTCTCAACCAGAACTCAGAGACATTTGTATTTGCAAATATCTGCTTTGGATAACTACATTATTATCTATTAAACTTCATTTCAAGAAAGTCTACAAGAATATGCTGTATCGATGTAGCCCTCCACATTGCATTGTAAGTGCTGAATAAGTAATTGCTGAATGAGTGATTTCCATATTATAAACAATATATGTAAATGGGAGAGGCAGGGCTTTACTATCCATCCATTAAGTATCAACTTAAGAAAAATATTCCTCATTTGATGATTGTCTGGAGAGATGAAATAGCAGTAAAACCAAAGATCCACAAAGTTATTTCTCTTAACGCTACTCCCATCTAATATTTTCTTGCTTCTGATATTAAGGGAGCCCAGCAATTGATGTTTTAATAATATATTTCCAAAAATGCATTAAATTGCTTTCCAAGTCACCAAAGTGAGGCTTTCATTTTTTTGTTATTATTTTTGAGTAACAATAGGTAGCTTATTCAATATCAGCTTCTGGTTTTATATAACTTATTGTTAAAATAACATTTATTATAGAATAATTAGAAAATACAGGGAATCAAATAGCAGAAAATCAAAATTATCTGTAATTTTATTTTCTAACACACCATTTTCAGAATTTTGGGGAGTTTTTTTGGGATTTTTTAATATCTGAAATATTGTACTAACTACTTTGTAACCTGTAGTTTTCTAACTATGTAATATTACAATCATTTTTACATAAATATTTATACTAATTACAAAATAATATTAAATATTCCCTCTGTGGACCGATGATCAATGCGTCATCATTTAATGGACCAATCTCTAGTGGATATCTAAGCTAGTTATTTCCTGTCTCTCACTATTATAAACGCTCTTGCAGTAAACCTTGGTAGTGATTAGGATTAGGGGTGTGTGTGTGTGTGTGTGTGTGTGTGTGTGTGTGTGTGTGTGTGTGTGTGTGGTGTGTGTGTGTGACATAAAACACATACAAGTGGTTTATATCAGGTAAAAGCAGTTTATTTCTCTCTCACATGGAGGAGGTTCAAAGGTAGGTGCTCCAGGATTTAATGGCACTCAACAGTATTAGGAAGTCAGGTTCCATGTATCTTAGTTGCTCTCCTTTGCAGAGTGTCTGTTCCCAAGGTCTTATCTTGCTCAAGGGTGGTTCTGGGGGGCTAGTTATTCAGTTACTGTTCTCCCCAGGAGGAAGGAGAGTCAGAGTGTGGGAGTAGTGAGAAAAAGTTTGACCATATACCTTGGGTAAATTTTCTTCTTGGGAAACTTCAAAAAATACAGAGAACTCCTTAAAAAGTATTACTTTTCATGCAGGTAAATCATTTGAGAGGAGGGTGGTGAGAAATCTGACCCTCATAAAATGCTATTGGCAGAAATGTCTTCCAGAATAAAAAAGCTTTGTTTTCTAAAGCACATTATACACATTCAAACCTACTCTTCCCTGCTCTTTGCACTGAGCCAGCTACTTGAGCCAGAGTCTATGTGCGTTTATTTTAGTCTATATCACATGTTAAAATAAAAACCTGGAGTCACGTTTCTGTGCATTTCAAGGGATCCAATACATATCCACTCAAATGAAGTTGTTTTCTTTATCCTTTTTGGATTGGGAGCGTGTATGTAACATCTTCTGAGGAGATGGCATATTCTGTGGTTGGTAAATGCTACAGTTGCCCCATTCGTCGGAAAATAACACTGGGCATCAGTCAACATGAAAGAGTCAGCAAAAGGAAGGGGGGTCTTAAGGTGAAGGATGCAAAATTGGTATTAGTATTGGAGTGGTGTATGAGTCTAGGCCTACGTATGATGTCAGCTTCGAAGACATGCAGACGCTACCAGGAATATAGGAGCTTTAGGGTTTTTAGTCATTTCTTTAGAATGGCTCAGTTATTTTTCTAAGGAATAATGATGTAGGAGCATTACAAATTAACTGTGAATAATACAACTCTAGCAGGAATAGAATGAACATAGAATGGAGCTTCAGTGAAGGAGGAAACAGTGCCAAGTGTCAACAGAACATAAATAGTTATAGAAGAAAGTGTAGGGCTTTGGAAAAAACTGACACTCTGTGGCAGGCAATCCAAATACAAGTTACAAAGTAGACTGTGTTGTTTTACTCTAGGGTGGAACTGGAACTCTTACCATTTCATGTAAGTCCGCCTCCTGAAGGATTTACAAATAATGTGTTGCAAGTAATTGCTGAACTCTTGGGACTGTCTGAGATTAAGGAATGTTTTTAAGTTACCCCACATTTATGCAAAACAAAGGTTTCTTGAACTCTGGGCAATTTTAAAAGAATAAAAACAAACTGGCACAGGTTTGTATATTTGGCTCATAATAGATTTTCAGTAAAGTAGGATGAAGACTTAAAACCAATTATATGAGATTCGGTGGATGAAATGTGGAAAGAGGGACCATGAAGGGTTTTTTATAAAATATTTGAAGAATTGAAATGTTTCATGGGGAGCAGACACAGTTTTCTATATGAGCTCACTCAGGTAGAGCAAGGACCAGTGGGTATTAGCTCCAGTAAGATAGATTTTTTTTTTTCTTTTAATTCAGTATAGCGACTTTTCTAACATTCAGAGCAATTCAAATTTAGATTAGGCTAGTTGAAGAGAAAAGTTATTAAAGATCCACAATAAAACAGTAGGAAATAGTTTTTAAAAAGCTATACCACTTATAATAGCAACAGAAAACATCAGACACATAAAAATAAATTTAACAAAAGATATGCAAGACCTCTGCATGAAAATGACAAAACATTGAAGAGGGATATTTTAAGATCCAAAGAAATGGAGAGAGAGAGATACCTTGTTCTTGGATTGAAAGGCTTGATATTGTGAAGATGTTATCTCTCACCAAATTGATGTATATTCAGTGGTTATCCCATTGTAAATCCTAGCATTTTTTTTTAACAAGCAGATCCTAAAATTGGAAATGCAAAGGGGTAAGGATAGTCAAGGAGTCTTGAAGAAGACCTAGATCACAGATATCAGTACACTCATAAATGAGAGTAATTAAAGTCTGTGGGTCGGTGTGAAGAGACCAGTGGAATAGAAGAGAATATTTGAAAACACATTTAGATTTATTTTTAAGCTGGCACTGCAGCACAGCAGGGAAAGGATGGTTGGTCTTTTTCATTAAATCATGGTTGGGCAATTAGAAATCCACGTGGAAAAAAAACCTGAATATTGATCTTTACCTCATACCATACACAAAAATAAATTTCAGATGGATTGTGATCTCAACATGAAAGGTAAAACATAAAGTGTTCAGAGGAAAACAGAGGAGGCTATCTTCAGGACCTTGGGGTAAGCAAAGATTTCTCAAAGATTTCTTCAGAAGTACTAGCCCTAAAAGAAAAAATTAATAAATTTTACTACAATTAAGAACGTCTGTTTATCAAAAGACCTTTTTAGGAGAGTAAAAAGAAGACACAGAGTGGGAGGAGATATAAGTAATACATATTTTCAAGAAAGGATTCTTACCCAGAGTATATATATAGATAACTTCTACAAATCAGTAAGAAAAAGGCAAGATGACCTGATGGAAAAATGGGCATAAAATAGATAAGTACTTCACAAAAGAGGTTCTCCACATGACCAATGAACGTAGAAAAAGATTGTCAACTTTGTCATCAGACAAATGCAATTGTAACCACAATATGATGCCGTGACACCCGCACCAAAAGGGTTACAGTGAGAAAGATAGACAGCACCACATGTTGATAAGAACATGTATGGAACATTTGGAACACTCTTATACTGTTAGTAGGTGTGTACTACACAGCTGTTTTGGAAAACTGGTGGAATTTGCTGAGGCTTAATGTACACAAATGTTATAACCACAAAGTCCCACTCTTCAGTATGTGTGCAACAGAAAGGCATACATATATTCAAGAAAAGATATGTACAAGAGCGTTCATAGCAACACTGTCGGTCTTAGCCAAAACTTAAAAACAACTCAAATGTCCATCAGCTCCAAATTAATTGTGAAATATTCATAACAATGAAAAACCACACAGCAAAGAGCAGGTGAGCTACAGCTACGTATATATCACACAGACCCTGTTGAGAGAAAGAAGCCAGATACCAAGTTTTCATCAAACTTACAGTTCAGAACCAGGGCAAAAGAAGCGATGGTGTTTGAAGTCAGGGAAGTGGTTTCCTTGCTGGGTGGGGTGTGATTGGAGGGGGTTCTAGGTGTTCTGCCACCTTCAGTTCCTAGCTGAGCTGGTGGGCAGAGGGGAGAGTAAGTGTGGGGAGGTGCCGTCTTCTTTTTTTTTTTCTTTTTTTTTGCGGTACGCGGGCCTCTCACTGCTGTGGCCTCTCCCATTGCGGAGCACAGGCTCCAGACGCGCAGGTTCAGCGGCCATGGCTCACAGGCCCAGCCGCTCCGCGGCACGTGGGATCTTCCCGGACCGGGGCACGAACCCGTGTCCCGTGCATCGGCAGGCGGACTCGCAACCACTGCGCCACCAGGGAAGCCCTAGGTGCCTTCTTCTGATGGGCTTTGAGTAAGTAGTTTTCAGAAAAGATTTCCATTCTAAAGGATCCGATCTTACGGAGATAATGATGGACAAACTCTAAGTCAAGAGTCCCAAGGACAAAAAAACATTTGCTAGAAAACGGCTGTTTTAGAAGAGCAGCAGTAAACTAGGTTTGGATTCAGAAGAATTAGCAGATAAATAGAATATTCTGTAGTTTTAACTTTGATCTTCACAAATGAAGAATGACAAAAGCATTTGCCTTTATGCTATTTTATTTTTATTTCAATAATTTCATATCCCCTTTCAAAAAAAATAAGTTGGCTATTTAAAAAATCGATGTGATTAGTAAATAGAAATTGGAAGGACAAAACAGGGCTGAAGTAAAAGGAGAGAACAGGTATGGTAACTACAGGGTAAACACAGTGGCTGGACTTGAGCGTGCAACTTGGCTCTTACTTTTAGGACATCCAAAGCCAAAAGGGAACCAAATATAATTTCGTAGGGTGAGAGTTATTTTCCTTGTCACTAAAGCTTGGGGGCAGATTTCTTATCTGAAGCATTAAAGAGGGAACGTTGAATGATGTAATGATGCATGTCTTCGGTGATGGGTGATGTGGCAAACATGTCAGTTGAACTTTAGGTTGTTTCTTATGGTGACTTTCAGTAAAGATGAACGAGAGTGTAATTATCCAATGAATGTAATGTTGAACCAATGCTTTACCTTGCTTCCATGCTACTCATTGTTTGGGGGCGACACATGGCATTGGGGGCTTTTGTGGCTGCTTTTCAGAGAGTGAATTCCCGATTGTTTCTGTCAACCAGGTGCCCGGGAAGAACCCAGCGTACAGCAGGCACAGCGGCGGTCGGCGGTCTTTCTGTCCTTTAAGTCCCCGATTCCATGTCTGCCCTTGCGCTGGGAGCAGCAGAGCAAACTTCTCCCAACTGTAGCCGGCATCCCTGCCAGTAAAGTTTCCAAGTGGAGCACAGATGAGGTATATTTTATTTTCTTGGTCTGCTAGGGGCCAGTAATAGGAGTACTGGCTTAAGGAGAGGGCAACATGAATGCATGTGGGGTTTAGTCTTTTTTTTCTGAAAGAGAAGAAATTATTCCGAGAGAAACAATGAAAGTATAGGTTAAATATTTTGAACCTGTAGCATTTAGATTCTGGCTTCTTTTTTTAAACTGGAATTTTGATCTTATTTTTAACAGGTGTCAGAATTCATACAGAGCTTACCTGGATGTGAAGAACATGGAAAGGTATTTAAAGACGAAGTAAGTACTCCACTAAATTGCAGTATGTTACTTAAGGGGGGGACAAAGCACTGAAAGGCAGTGAATAGTGAAATGTTCTAAATTGGCAGAGGAAGGAAGAGACGGGTTATGTTGAAACTGACGAAGTGATATCGAGTTGTCTAACAAGCAGCATTAATCAGTTGTATAAAAATGTGTTTGTGTGAAATTAGATGCAAAGGAAATTGTGCCATTTTATTGATGCCCCACAGCAGTAGCACTAAGCTCATTATTTAACAAAGCAAACACAAAACTTAAAAACATGCATTTATATAGTGTATAGCACAGAAAGAAACCAACGCAAGAAAGAAGCAGCGTTTCATTTTTAATAAAGTAAAATTAGTTCCCATTATTTTATTTTCAAACATCATTTTAACACCAAAATTAACTTCATTTGATGCTGATAATTAATACTACCATTATTGCTAAAACAATCCCTTAGATCTTATACATTTCTCAGTGATGTTTATACTAACTGATATTCATTACATTTATTACCGTCTGCTGTTGGAAGATGATTTTATTAGTTGTTTTCATCTGCCTGTCCAGAACTCCAATATAAGGGATGATTAATAATGATACCACCTCGGGGGCTTCCCTGGTGGCGCAGTGGTTGCGCGTCCGCCTGCCGATGCAGGGGAACCGGGTTCGCGCCCCGGTCTGGGAGGATCCCACATGCCGCGGAGCGGCTGGGCCCGTGAGCCATGGCCGCTGGGCCTGCGCGTCCGGATCCTGTGCTCCGCGACGGGAGAGGCCACAACAGGGGGAGGCCCGCATACCACAAAAAAAAATAAAAATAAAAAAAAATAATGATACCACCTCTAGTGAGCATTACGACAAAAAGGAATTCTACTTCTAACTACACTAGAAACAGGAGACTCTTCACTAGAGACCTTTAAAAATAAGCCACTTGCCTGTCATCTCCTCCAAGCAGAACAGTCAGTTATCACCCTGATCTCAGAAGGTACAGTGAGGACTAAGTCATCTCAGAAGCCTTTGTCCAGCATCTGCTGTCTGCAGCTATGAGATACCTTGTTTGCTCCTGTGCTTAGCCTCCACTGTTCAAATAGCACACTTTCAGTTAAGAACACTGCAAGAGTGTCGGCACAGCCAAGAATTGAGCCACCGGTTGCCAATGTCATTATACTATTAGATATCATTTATGCTTTATGTGGATGCCTGTTAAAATGCACAAGGATCCGATTGTCATCAGCCTTTGTCTGATTTATGGTCTTACTTTCAGAAATGTTCTGTCTTCTTTCTCGTTGAAGGTCAAATTAAAGAATTTGCAGTTATTCGGAGTGTGAGTTTCTTAAGGCCCAGGTCCTAGGTGTCTTTGTGGGTTACTCTCAGTCAATTTTCGATCCCGGAGCAGACTTAGATTCCTGCGGGGAGCTGTTGCTCTTTCTTTGAAAGAGCCATGTAGTAACATTACCTTTGAAAATGATGAAACAATTTTAAAAATAAATTTCTAGCACATCTGTTTTATAAATTCTGCTTTTGGTTCTGTTGATATCTAGCCAATCCATAGAGATTTGCTCTGTTATTTAGGTTAAGTAAGATTCAAATTCAAGTGATATGTTATTTCTTAGAATAATTTTTTTCTTCATATTATCTTTGGAGACACTCTCCAGGCACCTAATATCCTCAAAGGCACAGAGCCTTCTTTTGAAGCATGAGGCAATGAATGTTCTCTGTCCACATGTATCATTCATATGTTCATTCCACTATTCATTCACCCTGTGAAATCTTGTTAAATTCCTACCATGTGTATGATACTCCATGTAATGCTCTAGTAAGAGGGTTAATTCAGAGATAATAGGACATGATCCTTGCTTTCACGTCTCACCAGGTCAGCAGGTGTGGGTTTTGAGTCCTAGATGAAAACGAGAAAACATATCTAGCTAAAGTCTTGTAAGTCATCTCTAAAAGGCAAAGTGCAGGTGTGGGCTATTATTTGAAACCATCCTGGATGACTCCTTCTCTTACACACTCCGCATTTAATCTGTTGAAAACCCTATTGGATATATTTTAAAAGCATTTAAGGGTTCCAGCTCCCTCTCCCCCCTCCACCGCTACCTCTGGTCGGAGCCACCATCCTCTCCCACCTGGATTAAAGCAATAACCTCCTAGCCGGGCTCCCGCTTCTATTTCTGCTCCTCTATAATCTTTTTTTTTTTAATAGTATTTTATTTATTTATTTATTTTAATTTTGGCTGTGTTGGGTCTTCGTTGCTGTGCGTGGGCTTTCTCTGGTTGCGGCGAGCGGGGGCAACTCTTCATCGTGGTGCCTGGGCTTCTCATTGCAGTGGCTTCTCTTGTTGCGGAGCATGGGCTCTAGGCACGTGGGCTTCAGTAGTTGTGGCTCACGGGCTCTAGAGCGCAGGCTCAGTAGGTGTGGCTCACGGGCTCTAGAGCACAGGCTCAGTAGTTGTGGCTCTTGGGCTCTGGAGCACAGGCTCAGTAGTTGTGGCTCACGAGCTCTAGAGCGCAGGCTCAGTAGTTGTGGCTCTTGGGCTCTAGAGCGCAGGCTCAGTAGTTGTGGCTCTTGGGCTCTAGAGCACAGGCTCAGTAGTTGTGGCACACGGGCTTAGTTGCTCCGCGGCATGCGAGATCTTCCCAGACCAGGGCTCAAACCCGTGTCCCCTGCATTAGCACTGCACCACCAGGGAAGTCCCTGCTCCTCTATAATTTATTTCCAGCATAGCTGGGCTGATTCTGCTACAAGATAAAGTCAAATCATGTCACTCCTCTGTTCAGGTCTTTCCGGTAGTTAAATCAGAGTAAAAGCCAAGAGCCTCACAAGGGCGACAATCTGACACCCCATCACCTCTCTCACCGCCTGACCTCTTTGTCCACTCTGTCCCCTGCTTACACTGTTCCACACACAGACCTCCTTGCCATTCCTCAAATTATCCAGGTACACTCTGGCTCTCCCCTCTGCCTGGGATGCTCTTCCTCTAGGTGTTCACATAGCTTACTCCACTTCTCAATATCCTATCCTGACTATCCTCCTTCAATCTGCCACCTGCCACCACACATCCATCCTGTGTCCACTCATCTCCCTGACTCACAGTTTTTTCATACCACTCATCATCTTTTAGAATTAGTTACTAATTAATTTGCTTATTATGGGTTTTCCTATAGTCTGTCTCCTACTACTAAAATGTAAACTCTACAAGGAGTTTTTATTTGTTTGCTTAGTTTTGTTTTTATCTGTTTTAGTCTGAGCTATATGCCCAGGCCCAAGAATAATATCTAGACTCTAATGGGTATTTAATAAGTTTCTGTTGAATGAATAGACTCATACCTTTACACTCTGAGAAAGACATTCAAAGAGCATATCGCTGTGATTTGCAGAGTTACAACATTGGAAAAAAACCATGAGTGCACAGTGGAAAGAGCAATGAAATGGAAGGCAAGAACCCCAAGTTCCAAATCCTCCTTCAGAGTTTTGGGCCTTTAGCAAGATACTTAATCTCTGGAGCTAGACCAGTTTATATACATTACAAAAGCATAAACCAAAAATAAACCCAGCAATCCATTGCAGTAATTACTGTTTTCAGAAAGTACTTTCTTAAATTATTTACTTCTTTCCAGTTGAGACTTATCCTTATGGCTACACATCAGAGCAGCTTGTATGTAATATACTAAAGTTTGGCTCTAGCCTCAAGATGATTTTTTTCTTCCCAGGGTAGCTTTAAAAATAATAATCTACCAAAACTTATCCTTCTCATCCCACTCCTAGCTTTCAGACTCCAGCCTCGTTCTCTGAATGTTCCTTTTCATCAGTCATCTGTCACTTTAAACTCTTACTTTAGTCCCAGAAGAAGACTCAGTAGGCAAGGTTATAATAAACCATTCACTCTTTGTAGTGAGCTCCCTGGGAACCCGGTATGTTGACATTTTAGTTAATGTCTTAGACGACTTCTATCAGACCCTTCTTTCTACCAAGGTCTGTCTGGGTTGAGTGAAGTGTTAGTAGATCTGCCTCTCTGCTTGGACTTGTTTATCAGAGACCTGTCACAGCACAAGCAAATGAGACAAAGCAAATGTTTCCAAAAAACAATAGAACATTTCTCATAGCTGCCACTTAACTTGTCTTACACTTAGAAATTAACATTGCAGTGTCTTTACTTCTAGTTTATGACAGCAGGATGTTTCCTTGCTGAAAATTAGCAAACTTTTTCCACATAATTGTTACTTAAAGTTGTATAAGATGACTCTTGTTCTTACTGATTAAGCATATAAGCAATTTAGATTTACAGGTTTTTATTCTTAGAGGAAAGAGGAAAATTTCAAGAAATGGCAACTGAATTGCATTAGGCTTTATTTAGTGAACTGCTGACAGAATTTAGAGTAGTATTTGTTTGCTTGGGCTGCGGTAACAAAATACCATAAACCAGTAGCTTGAACAGCAGAAATTTAATGTCTCCCAATTCTGGAGGCTAGAAATCTGAACATAAGCAAAGATGGCGTTGGCAAGTAGCTTCCTTCAAGGTCTATGAGGAAAGGAGCTGCTCCAGGCCTCTCTTCTTGTCTTGCAGATGATGTTCTCTTATTGTCTTCTCTCTATGTGTGTCTGTGTCACAATTTCCCCTTTTTATAAAACACCAGTCATCTTAGATTAGGGACCCACCCTACTCTAGTATGACCTCATCTTAACTAATTACATCTGCAGTGACCCTGTTTCCAAATGAGGTCACATTCTAAGGTTATTGGAGGTTAGTACTCCAACATAGGAATTTGGGAGGAACACAATTCAGCCCATAATAGTACACTGCTGTCAAGGTTTCTAATGTCCTCTGAGGCAGAGAGCAAAAGTGTATTTTACTTTTTGTGCAAAATGAGAAGACTGAAAGAGAAGTGAATTAATTTTTTTAAGATGGTGGACTCCCCAAGAGCTGAAAATTACACAAAAAGAAGACTACTCCTTTGTTCTACCCACTGAACCAGACATCATCTTCACAGAGTTGTATCTTTGAACCTCATAGTATCCTATTCTGTAGAAATGTAGACTTTTAGTCTTAGAAGGGACCCAGAGAGAGGAAGGATGCTTCTTACGGTTACCCAAGTAGTAGAAGAACCAGCCTAGAGTGTACACCTCTTCCCACCAGGCTTACATTCCTTCAGCTATACTGGTGGTTGCCACTGTTGGTTGTTAGTAATTCCCTTTCTTCTGTATTTGAAAAATAACTGTGGCTACTCTAAAAATGAATGTTATCACTGATTTTCTTTTCTTCATGGTGGAAGGCATGTAGCTGATGTGTTTGCCTGAATTCCTTTGTTTATCTGCAAGTATTTATGTGCTTATTCTCATCTCATTTTAAAACGTGCCCTGATAAGAACTGGATTTGAGGCACCCTAGATTTTCCCAAATTATTCTTGATTCAGCGCCTATGTCAGAATAATCACAGAAAGATATGAGCACCTTCCACTTTCCTGTGAGCTGATTCTTCAGATGAGTGAATTTGACTTTGTTCCCAGTCCACATTTAGGGGTGTTGTTGTAAATAAGAAAGGTCCACTTATGAGGAACTGTTGTTTGTACACATGAACTGCCCATCTGTGCCGTTTTAGTGTTACTGTGTAGAAGAGAGCTGATAATTGAACCTTGAATATGTCCCATAACCCTACATCCGATTAACTCACAATCTTTTGTGTTTTTCCTCCCATTTTAGCAAATTGATGGAGAAGCATTTCTACTTATGACCCAAACAGACATTGTGAAAATTATGAGCATTAAGTTGGGCCCTGCTCTCAAAATTTTCAATTCTATCCTGATGTTCAAAGCCGCAGAGAAGAACTCTCACAATGAACTTTGAAGATGGTGAATTTTGAACACCATCAGCTTTCTGCTTTAAAGCTCATGTTTTACTCAAAGCACAAAGACAGTTGTAACTCCTAAGTGAGAAGTCTCCAAAACTCTAAAGAGCAATGCTGTCAGATTATTTATATTCCTTAAGAGGCAATACATATGAATTCTTAAAAAAGTGCTTGAGGTTTTAACCAGGTACTGTCTAACAACAGTACAACAGTCGTCTTTCGGTTCTGTTCACTGAGCTAAATTTATCTTTGTAAATCTTTTTGAGGCTGGGGGGTGGGAGGGAAGGGGGACTTCATTAATTATTTATGGAAAAACCGGGGTGGGGGGGAGGGCAGAGTAAGAACTTTTGGCATTTTGTAAACATTGTTGAATTCTCTTTCATGTACACTGTTTCTTTTTCAATACTTTCAGGAACCTTTTTATATAATCAAACTTCAACTTAAACCAAATTCGTGAAAACCTGGCAAACTTTAGCCAGTGGGACTGTTATCTGTATTGTTAATTCTGTGCCATATTTTGAATTGCAACATTATGCTAAGTATAACTTTGCAAGTCATGATATTGCCTAACTGCTTGTCATAATTTGTTGGGGCTGAATAGCTGTAAAAATTACCTTTCTTTAAATCAGTGTTTTTACTTTTGCACGCAGTTATGAAATGTTAAACAAATTACTTTTCACCAGCATCTTGACTTAATTACCAAAAACGTGTATATAAATAATGGAATTGAAAAATAAAATATATAAACATAAATAAATTAGGTGATGTATTTGAAAGACATCAGTCTCATACATCGTGGTGCCCTGTGTGTTTACAGGACTCCAGTGATATCAAAGGAATATGCAGTTATATTGGGGGGCTGTTTGTATGATCTTAAACTATTTATGAGATTATCTTGAGCTTCTTATTGTCACTGAAATAACTGTGGTGCTCTTCAGAGATGAAGGGCTCATTCTATTGATATAAACACTAACCTGGAAAGAGCTCTGTCTCAGACCTTGCAGTGTCCTCCAAACCCAAAGGTTTTCTTTAGGATTGGCTGAAGAGAGAGTGTATAGATTTTACCCAAGAGGCAAGATTTGAGGGAGCAACCCCAGTCAACACAAAGATTTTAAATGCTCACAGATGAGGGAGGCGACCTTCCCAGAGCAGTTATTCAAGGAGCTCTGTTTTGGAGAGACTTTTCTCCTCAATATAGAAGCATACAGATGCACTTTAAATGAAAGCCCTTGATGACCTATAAACGGATAGCTGGTAGTGTTTCTTTTGCAAGAATGCATTTCCAACACAAAAGGTAAATTATTTTATCAGCCTATGTATGTAACTTTTAATTCCAGGATTGGATATTTATTTAAGAACTATTTTAAAAGTAGAAAGTAAGTTTGTAGCATGTTGTCTGAATTCTGGGGAAAGGTCCACCTCTTTCCTTAGTTGCTTTCATTTTTTCTCATGTAGGATTCCCTTGATATTCCCCCCTGCATTGGAAGTCTATGAGTGGTCCTTTGCTTTTGTCATAATTCAAGGTAAAACAGGGCCCATGACCCCCCCCACCTTCATTTCTTTGCATAAATCTGCTTTAAAAAAAGTTTTTTGTTGTTAGTTCTTTTCTCCTTTTTTGTTCAGAATTTGTACATTCAAGTTGCACTTGTTATACCTGACATGAATGAAATAAAATCTTAATTGCAGATACTTTTTTATATATGTATCATTCTTAAGAAACCTTGTCAGATAGGAGGGGCGTATGAGAGCAGGAACAATATCAAACATATGGGCATTAGATACCTGTGTAATGAATGAATCTGTAGGATTTGGAATTGTTTGTCAAACTATGTCCCAGATGATGTGAAGAGTGACAAAAAGGGAAAAAAAATCAAAAATTTTATGGTTACGTCAAGTAGGATTCACATGCATTGAGGACTTTTCCTTTCTAGTTTAAAGCACGTATTATAACAGAGGAGCCTTTTAAATCTTACTGAAAACATCTTCTTATTCTAAGAAGCATGTTGTTGTATGTTAGAGGCAAGGCATTAAGCATCCCTATTAGGGTGGAAGAATCTACCACAAGAAGAGGAAACCTTTCACCATTCCATCCCTGGGATATAGCCTAAGTATAGTCTAAGTTTTAACAGAGGAAATAGGGAGCTGTGATGACAGGGAGGTCCCTGAAATGAGAGGAGCAGCCTTGGAGTAAGACAAAAGGGAGGGATGGGGAATGTGGAACTTGACAGAACCTTCCCATCTCTAAAGGCATTTTAAAAAATTACAAACACTCTGCAAGCCAAAGGAGTCCGTCCTGTCTACCGGTTGAAATATTACCCCAGGTTGCTATTTTGCAACTTCTAGGTTCAGTGGACTCAGCTTCCAAAGAAAACAGGGTTAGGTTGGTCAAGAAATATTGAATATTTGCCAAGTGGCATGGCCATGCTGTCCACTGGAGACAGATACACCATTGAAAGAGACAATAAAGCTTATGGGAGTCTGCCCTCATGGTCAGCACATGTCTGTCATGTTCCAAGCCAAACTTCACTGCAGTTACCTTGCAGCTCCACCCCTATCTCTCTGACCCCAGCCCAAAGGAACAAAGAGAGGCTTTCTTTCAAGGCTAACCCTGAAAAAAGATGATACAAATGAACTTACTTACAAAACAGAAACAGACTCACAGACTTAGAAAACAAACTTATGGTTACCAAAGGAGAAAGGTGGGGGGAGGGGTAAATTGGGAGTTTGGGATTGACGTATACACACTACCATATATAAAATAGATAATCAACAAGGACCTACTGTATAGCACAGGGAACTCTATTCTGTAATCTGTACTCCAATATTGAAAAAAAAAAAAAAAAAAAAAAGGCCAGCCATAGAGATTGTGGACCTCCAACGGAAAGGACTCTTTAAGAACTTGGTAAATTCATTTGGGAGAAGAGGAGTAAGATTTTGAAACTTAAAAAATGGGAGGGGGAAGGGTAAGCTGGGACGATGTGAGAGAGTGGCATGGACATATATACGCTACCAAATGTAAAATAGATAGCTAGTGGGAAGCAGCCACATAGCACAGGGAGATCAGCTCGGTGCTTTGTGACCACCTAGAGGGGTGGGATAGGGAGGGTGGGAGGGAGATGCAAGAGGGAGGACATAGCACAGGGAGATCAGCTCGGTGCTTTGTGACCACCTAGAGGGGTGGGATAGGGAGGGTGGGAGGGAGACGAAAGAGGGAAGAGATATGGGGATATATGTATGCGTATAGCTGATTCACTTTGTTATAAAGCAGAAACTAACACACCATTGTAAAGCAATTATACTCCAATAAAGATGTTAAAAAAAAAACACAAACGGGAGTGGGGAGAGAATAATTGGAGGAAATAAAAGAAACTTTTTTTTGTAAGGAACTAAAGGCACATTGTAGTGAAAGGGAAGAAATGGAAACTAGAATTGGGACTAGTTATTCGAAAATGAAATGTACCAAATTGTTATTGCCTGTCCATTCTCATGTAAGTAGCAAATAGTCATCGCAGAGGTGGGCAGCTGCTCTTTCATTTTCTTTTATCTCACTGACTTAAGCATTTTAATGAACAGTTAGAAAGATATTAGTATTTTGCAGTATTTCTAGAGACGCTATAAAAATATTTCTTCAGTAATTCATATGAGCCCTTTTCTTATTAAACTTTAAAAAAATTTTTATTTGATGAAGTAACCCAGGAAATGTCCATCGCATTGTGGTGCAATATTAGCACACTTAAATTCTTCAGTCTCTAAACCGACCAGTTCTGTCAAAACTAAGTAATGTTGAGATTGTGATGATGACAAGGGGCACCTTAAAACTAATGTTGGATGAATCACAACATGGGGCTTTGGGCTGGGTGAGGCACCAGGACTAGGGCTCCTGAGAGAGGCTGGAGAGCCAGTCTAGGAAGGGTCCTAACCTGGAAGCTAGAAGCTGGGGCCCAAGTGGTGCTGGGAGTGAAAAGCAAGATCCTTATTATAGATCAAAACAAGCCCAAGGGGCAACCAGGGCAGATGAGGTCAAGGCGAAGGAAAACCAGAAACCGTGTGGGGAGACAAGAACCAGGCACATCACTGTATCTCAAGGGAGGGAAGCAGAGAAAGATGAAGACAGGTCACAGATGATCAAAACCTGTGCCAGCGGGACTGGCCAGAAGTGAGACCTCAGGAATGAAGCAGCCCGGGTTCTCAACAGGTACGAATGAAGGAAACCAAAACACCCCCCAGGGCAGGTCGGCTGAGGGAAAGAGGAACTGAGGAGTGTGAGCATCTTCTTAAGATGCTCAAAATGTTTCCAAGCAATGTTCAGACCAGAGGCAGAACCACAGGCCACAAATGTGCAGCTCCTGGACATTAAGTCTTTCAAAAGTGGGCACGTTAACTTAAGTGCAAGGTCATACCCTAATCTGAAGGATTTAAGAAAATGTGAAGCGTAGTGTCTTTTAAAAACTAATGCACCCTTGAAAGTGTTAACTTGGACTGGAATTGCTTGGAACTCAAAATAAACATCTCTTTAAGTAGTATTTTATTACAGAATTTCAATAAAGAATTAAAGTATCGACGTGCAGAGACAGAAGGCATTGATATTCATTCAAATCCTAGAGACAAGATGATTTTCTAATACCTACCTCTACTAAATCAAAACAATTTTTAATAGTTTCAGCCATCCCAGAGGTCAATTCTGATAAAATATTTGGCATGTTATTAAGTGACTAGGTGTTGAAATCCTACTTCCTTTTCCTTTTCTTTCACAGAAGGAAAATATGGACTGTGCGTATCAAAAATCAGTGTCTCTAGGAAGTTGAGGGTTTGGGACAGTCTTCTTGGACACTCGATCCCAAATACATGGAAGGCAGCTATGAGAGTGGCCAAGGCTGTAATGCAGTCATCCACCTTTGTGAGTCTCTCTTTTTCTAAATACAAAGAAAATTCACAGACATCCATGTTGAAAGGGTTCTTAACTTCCAACACGGGTGTGGACACTTGCACCTGAAAGAAAAAAGATTACAGTAGTCACTACCCCATGATGTGTAAACTAGCTAAATAATACAAGATGCCTCAATCTAACCATGATATTACAATATATGAGCTTGTTGCAATTTAGCATATTTGTAAACATGACAAAACATAACTTCAAAATAGGCCACCATCCTGCTTCAAATAAATAATCATATAAAGATATGAAATCTCAAACCAGTGATCATTGAAATACCGCATACCTTCTCATTCACAATGACAAAAAGGCTGGGATCCTCCCCGAAAACATCTGGTAGGAGTAAACAGGTGGCTGTCATCTTCATATCTGTCAAAGCAAACAGACTCACAGTCCAAGTAAAACTAAGCTCTTACCAATTGTTGTAAGTAAAGCCAGTATCAAAACGTGGATTTTTTTTGGTTACCTTCTACAGAGAACAAGCTAGCCTTCCTAGATCAGTGTTTCCCTACCATTTTTTAAACCAACATCCCCTTCTAATAAACATTCAAGATCTCCTGTTCTGCCCTCCAGATCACTGCCAGGAGAAGATAAGAGTTCTGTACTCTCTGTCCCTCAGCCAGGGTGATTTCACTGTCCTTTACCTTGTGGCTTGTAAATTACCTTGTGTATGAAATTAACAGGTTACTAGTTTCCTAAATATCAAGTGTACTTTTAAAATCTACACCTCAATTCCTCCTAGTTGAGAAATTCTTTTTTCTTCCCCACATGTTTCACTGAATTCAACAAAGCATAGCTTTCCTGATTATCCTGAATTACACAGATAACTGAGACCAGATCACCCTATCCCTTAGGTTTACTAACGTTTCAACATGTCTTCATCTGTATGCTGTTTCATTTTTTCTTGCAATGCAATATTGATTGGATTGTCCACCAAAGAAAAAGAAGCCAGTATATTTTCTGAATAGGATTCCAAAATGTGCCTTGTTTTCTTATAAATATCTGTTCTTGTAAGAAGTTGGAATTCTCTGAACAGCTGAAAAAAGAAAAAGATCACAAGAAAAGCTAATGTATAGAATGTAAGGAAGTAAATTACTCTTTAGAATTATATTAAGCTCTGAATGTTAGTTTATATACTAGATATTTGATTAGCTTTAGTGGAGAAGTATAAAGACTTAGGACAGAGGAGGAGAAAAGAATGCAAGCCTGAAGTGAACTGTCAGATTTCAGGAATCAAACCTTGAAAAATTCCTGACCATGGTATCCTAAAGGGAAAAGAGCTTTAGAAACTCTGTAAGATCAGACAGAAATAAAGGGTGAAAAACAAAATGAGTCTAGGAGATTTGACTACAAGGTGAAAGCAAAAACAGTTTACCTGTATGGAAACCCCTTTACTCAAAACCACCTTTTTTGCCACTGCCTAAGTTCTTCCCTTTAGAGAAGTCCATCACCACTGTCCCCCTCCCAACTTTTCTGACAGAATGGCATTATAAGACTGTTCATCACCCACACTAGTAGGAATTATGTAATTATCACTTTCCTTAAAACACTATAAGGAACAGTTATATACTACTCACGGGGTCTCATCATTTCTTGAGTATTTTGGTGGATCATAAATTGCCCAAAGATTAGGTCCAAAAGTTAAGTTATTGGAAAACTGGAATTCACATTCTCACAAAGACATAGCGGCTCTTCTATCAGGCAACACTCAGTGGACGACTAATTTAGATTAATACCCTACAAAGAACCTCTCTCAGCAGGGGGATGTGAAGTGAAGCATGAGGAAGGTAAATATTGTCCACTTTCTTGGGCGCACAGCTTAGGAATTTTTTTAACCTTTTTTAAAAGAAACTAAATTCAAGTTGACCTTAAAGTTGCAGAAAGAGTAAACAGAGCTCACAACTTTCCCCAAGGCTAACATTTCTGATCCATTTGAAAGTAAGCTGTAGATATGATGCCCTCTTACCCCTTAATTCTTCATTGCGTATTATTATTCCTGTACTTAGCTAGAAGTACAAGGATGCTCTCCTATATAACTACAGCATAACCATCAAAATCAGGAAAATCTAATCCATTCAAACTTGCCAGCTGTTGCAGTCATGCTCTTTATAAATCCAGAACCTAATCCAGGAACACGTGAGATTTAGATATCATGTTTCTTTAGTCTCCTTCAATCTGAAGCAGCATCTTGGTTTTCTTAAATTCCCTGACATTTTTGAAAAGTAGAGGCCAATCACTTAGCAAACACCCTTCACTCTAGGTTTGTATGATGTTTCTTCATGATTTATGAATTATGGCAAGAATGCTGGCACTTCTCCATCAGAAGGTGGTAACTGGTGCCATTATTGAAGATACTAACTTATCACTCGGTGAAGATGGAATCTGACAGGTTAATTAATATATATGTTATTAATTAACATATAGTTGTAAGTGTTTTAAGGGGGGTTTCCCTTGAGTTGATGTAAATATATTGTTTTTCCTGTCTTTCAGCCATAAGATTTCACATCCACCAATGATTCTTGCCTGAATCAAGTAGTACTATTGAATATGATACTTGCCAAATGGTGATTTTCTAATTCCATAATTCTTTCTAAATTTATTGGCTTTCTACTCTATGGTGTAGCTTTCTCTTCTCCTACATTAATTGATTCATTTATTTGTATCACTACAGAATAATAAATTCCTCTTTACTCAAATGATCATAACTCTAATCCTTTTATTATTTATATTAATGCTCAGATTGTCCAGATTTGGCCAGTAGGAGTTGATCCCTGAATCCTCTTGACATAGCCTCTTGGTCTGTGAGCACTTCCTTAGTTTCTGGCACTACGTAATATTTCAGGCTCATCTCGTATTTTTTCTGCCTCAGCCTTGGAGTCAGCTATTTCTCTGAAAGCCCCGGGTTCCTTTTAATGGAGAATGATATTTAAAAACTAAGATTTCAGCCCTTGATGTGCTCATTGCTTCACTGGTGTTCTAGGATTTCTTACAGAACAAAGCTAGGAAATACATATTTGTATATACATGCACACATACAGACATACATCTATCTGTTTAAATATCTATATATAAGTATTAAAAACCATGAGTTCACACTGATACGTTCAATTCCAACCCAACAACACAGGCCTTATTCCAACCTCCCTGCTTCCCATACATCCTCTCTCAACAGCGAAAACCTGGCTCCCATTATCCTGGATGTATTGATATTTACTTATTTGCCCAAATCTTCCCCAAACGTCATGTAGCCAAACCCCCAGCCACGAATGGTCAGTCACAGAATGGCCAACCCAATATTTACTTATTTGCTCAAATCTTCCCCAAACCTTATGTAGCCAAACCCCCAGTCGTGAATGGTCAGTCACAGAATAGCCCCACTCTCTACAACCCCAGGTTTTGTCCCAAAGGTTATTAACCTTAATCCTTTTTCCTTTTCTATTCAGATTGGATCATTTCTATCTTCTAGTTCACAGACCCTTAGTTTGCATTTCCCAATAAGCATTTCCCTATCCAATGATGTTTTCATTTCAGATAAATGTTCTTTTCAGTTCTGAATTTCAATTTGGTTCTTTTAAAATATATATTCCATTCTCTGCTAAGATATCCCACAGTGATGCTGCATGGAATTCACTGGTTTTACCGTGTTCCCACCATCCTGAAGCAGCTGGCTTGATAGAACGGTGAAATGGCCCTTTGAAGACTTCGTTACAGCACCAGTTAGGTAGCAGTTCCTTGTAGGGCTGGGGAAAGGTTCCCCAGGAGCTGTATATGCGCTGAGTCAGAGCCCAATATATGGTGCTGTTTCTCTCGTAGCCAGAATTCACAGGTCCAGGAATCCAGGGATGGAAAATGGAGTGACACCACTCACTATTACCCCTAGTGACCACTAGTAGGGGGTCTGGATTAAACTGTGTTCCTTTCAAGGGTGTTAAATTTTGTTCTGGCAGGCCATTAAATTTCTGGTTGATCCTCTGGTTCTGTCAGACTTAAACTTTTTGTTTGTTTGAATGAGTTTATTTCGGTTTATTTTGGCTTTTGTCCTTAGTTCTAGGCAATGGCCCCAACTCAAATCTAGGACATAAAGTATGGACTTTCTGGAGTCTCAGATGGACGCCCAAGACTCTCAGCAACGTACCGTGTCGCCTCTGCTTTCAGGTTGCCATCCTGTGGCAGCCTCTCTTCGTAGCTTTGAGGGGTCTTGTCCTGTGCAGTCCAGCTCTCAGCCAAAGACCTCTGGGGGATCCCACCATGGACTTCTGCCCTTCATCTTTCCTCTAGTACCTTCTCTCACAAATACCAGCTACTTCATCATTCCCAAACTCCCACCTCTAACTGTTCAACTCTGTGAAACCACCATTCTGCTTGGCTTTCACCTTTTTGTGCCATGATCTAGAAAGTAACCCCAAGAAAGAAAACTGAGGCACATCCTGTATGTTCCCCTTTAATCAAGATCACAGTCCTACAGATACAGAGAACAAACTAGTGGTTGCCAGAGGGAAGGGGATGGGGAATGGGTGAAATACATGAAGGGACCAAGAGGTAAAAAATTACTAGTTATAAAATAAATAAGTCACAGGGATGTAAGGTACAACACAGGAAATATAGTCAATATAATTGTAATAACTTTCTATAATGCATAATCTATAAAAATATCGAATCACTATGTTGTACACCTGAAACGAACATAATGTTGTAAGTCAACTATAATTCAATTAATTTATTAAAAATAATCAATTTCATAAAACAAACAAACAAAAGAGCAGAGTCCTGCGATGCCTACTCTCCAATGCCTGGAAGCAGTTGCCTCATAGATATTTTTCCCAGTTTTATCCATGTTAATGATGGGAAGGTAGGTCCAGGACCAGTTTCTCCATCATGGCCAAAAACAAAACTCAGATTCTTTTGTTTTCCTTTGAAACTTTATTTTATTAGCTGGTGATTCTTAGGCACTTCACTTAAGTTTTAAACAATGATTGTTGAAATAGTTGCTCAGTAAGGTGAAAACTATAGCATTTCAAAGGATTTACTGGAAATTTGAGGAATTATTTAAATTTGTGTTTGGTATTTTCCCCTCCTCAACTTTTCTTACTTGTCTTGTGCCACATTCACTAGGTCCCAGTAACAAATTCCTAGTTGATAATATTCTAGTCTCATGAAGTACATTTTAAAAGTTTAAATTTTTAAATTTTCTGTTGAGAGAAAGTTGGGTTTTTTTGTTGTTTTTTTTTTTTAAATTTTATCTTCAATTCCGTTTGCTCAACTTTATTTTTTTTTTTGCGGTACGCGGGCCCCTCACTGTTGTGGCCTCTCCCGTTGCGGAGCACAGAAGGTTTTTTGAGAGGAGGACGTTGATGAGTACAGGTGGTAATTGAGGGTCCTGGGACCAGCTTCCCACACTGGCTGCTTCTCTTCAACCAACCTGCGTCCACAAGCTCCCTCAGCGCCAAGTGTTTTCACATTGGTAGTAGAAACAAACAGGTGATGGGGGAGGTCTGAAGCAGAGGCAGCTGTCCTACTATAGGGATTGTTTGTTAACCGGATATTTGTAAGCAAGGTCAAATTTGCTTTTATTCTCAGAAGCGCCACAAGGATTTTATGAATTGTTAATCCCAGCTAGCTACCCAAGGCTGAGTTAGGGACGTACTTCCTGAAGAAGCCTAAAATGTTTAATCCTTTTGTTTACAACAATAAATAGGGCAACTTTATTCAGTAAGTACAGCCATTACCAAAACTATACCCCAATCCACATTTTGAATATAAAGGGTGAAATACCTGAGGGAATAGGAAGAAAAGACTTACAGATGCCACAATGGGAGACTTAAACAAAGCAGGAGATAGAGCCTTTGGTCTGAAATGTCTCTACTCTTCATTAGAGCTGTAATGAACCCCAGATTTACTATCAACTATAGTTCTTTGAAAGGCCACTGAACCATAGCTCATCTGTTTTAATCACTAAAACTTTGTAGGCTGCAGTCCAGTGAAAACCTCAAAGGTTGCAACATCGGTGACCAGAACAGCCTTACTAACCACTATTGTAAGTGGGGAATGGGGGAAATACATGAAGGGGACCAAGAGTCCCCTTGGTTTGTGTCTCCCACCAAATGTTTGTGTCCCCCACTAAATTCATATGTTGAAACCTAGCAGTGTGGTGGTATTAGGAGATGAGGTCTTTGGGAGGTGCTTAGGTCATGAGGGCAGAGTCCTCATAAATGGGGTTAGTGCCCTTATACAAAAGCCCCCAGAGAGCTAGCTTGCCCTTAAGCCATATGAAGTTACAGCTAAGAAGCACCATCCATGAACCAGAAAGTGGACTCTCACTAGACACTAAATCTGAAGGTACCTTGACCTTGAACTTCCCCGACTCCAGAACTGGGAGAAATAAATTTCAATTGTTTATAAGCTACTCAGTCGATGGTATTTTTGTTTATAGCAGCTAGATTGGACTAAGACACCAACCATCTACTAACTCATCCAGCATTCAAAAAAATCAATACTTCATTTGTATTTTACACACAGTACTCTGCTAGGTACTTTGGGAACTACTACAATGTTCAGAACATGCTCCTTACATTTAAAGAGTTTATAGATTATCAGTTTAACAGTTTTTCGCTTTAAAAGTATATTTTGTACGTGTGTCAATCTGGCATACTCTTCTAACAGCTAGAGGCTACCGTATATTACTGTTCCTAGCAACCCAAAGATTAAGGAGAAAGCAAGCAATAAATAAGGTAGGGTTGCTGAGAAAAAATTAAATAAAATAATCCATGTAAAGCACTGAGAACATAGCTGCTATGTAGCAAACACTCAGATGTCTGCTATAGACATTATTATTAAAATAAAGCATGTAGGCAAATTCTTATTTCAGTTTCTTTTGGAAGAAGAAAAGCATGTAAAACTTCTTATTTCCAGTTTGGCTGATTGCACCTACAGAATTCCTCCATGAAATGTATTCTCAGATAAAAACATTGAAGAGTCTTTCATTATATACTACAGCCAAAATTACACTAAAATTGTAATAGGACCCTTTAATGGCCACCTTAAATAAACTAAATGGCAGGGTGTCTGATTTACCCATAAACTTTGTATATTTTAAGACCACTTTATGAAATGATTTGGGATCATAAAGGAAATAGATTTTGAGTAATGTTGCATGCTAACAGTTATCTCATAAACTATCTTGATTGTCTAAATGCATGCAAGGGGAAAATATTTCCCATTGTCAAAATACCCCAAAGTAGTGGTGCCCCTGCCTCCACAATGTGTCCAGTGATGGAGAACTCTTCAAAGCGGAAGGCAGCCAATGTGTGTTATCAGAATATGATTCCAGAAATTTTTACCAAATGGTCCTAGTTGTACCCCTTGGGCCTCGCGCATTCTCCTGAGATTCATAACCACCATCTTGCTGCATAGTCCTGTTACCACTCCGAGAGGAAAGAGACAAAAATCAATTTGGACATTATAATCAGACTATTATAAGCAAATAAAAATACCTGATAGGGGCACTTCAGGAAAGGAAACATTTTAAGAATGTCCTTGAGAGGTCTTCTGCTGCCGATCAACTTTCTTCTTATTTCCAAAGTCTGGCTCATCCTCTTATCAATTTCACTCCAGTCCTTTTCTGTTTTCACATATTCTTGCTGGAACCAGTTAATATGTTCATCTACCTCATAATCTAAACAAACAGCTTCCTCCTGCAAAATATTTTCAAAATATTAATATGTTCCATGTTTCAAGTGGCAGTTTAATGCTTCATGAAAACCTGAATTATGGGCTGTTGCGACACACTCACGATTCACTCATGTGGTGAGCACTACTATGTAGCATTACGCTTGGCTTTGAACGTGGTTAACAAACATCTTTGACGCTGTGAACAAATCAAACAGTTAATTACTGACTCTGGAATTATAATATGTTCTCTTTTTAAAAAAAATTATTTATTTATTCATTTATTTAATTTTTGGCTGCATTGGGTCTTTGCTGCTGCACTCGGGTTTTCTCTAGTTGCTGAGAGCAGGGGCTACTCTTTGTTGCGGTGGGCGGGCTTCTCACTGCGGTGGATTCTCTTGTTGCGCAGCACTGGCTTCTAGGTGCACGGGCTTCAGTAGTTGTGGCACATGGGCTTCAGTAGTTGTGGCTCGCGGGCTCTAGAGCGCAGGATCAGTAGTTGTGGCGCACGGGCTTAGTTGCTCCGTGGCATGAGGGATCTTCCCTGACCAGGGCTCAAACCCGGGTCCCCTGCATTGGCAGGTGGATTCTTAACCACTGCACCACCAGGGAAGTCCCATAATCTGTTCTCTTGACAGATCTAAGAGTTATTTCATTTCCTACCTACCTTTTTACGTGGAAACCTAGATTATCCAGAATGTTCACACTGAATAGAAATGTCATTTATTCCTAGGCATTTAAATTTTAGAAGACAAAATATTAAGAAGAGATAAAAGGTTTTAAATTAAGTTTTTTTATTGTTATTGTTTGTATTTTTCCTTCTTAAATGCTTTTTTAGGGCTGCAGTACCATGCCATATAATCCAAATTCAAAATAATTATGGTGGGTATTTTGTGATGCTGAATCATGAAGCTGTCAATTATATTCGCTATGCATTTGGGTACATTGGATGGGGTGGGGTGGCTATAAGTACGTCACATATTCTCATTAAAAATCTAAGGTAGGGACGCTCCTGGTGGCGCAGTGGTTAAGAATCTGCCTGCCAATGCAGGGGACATGGGTTAGAGCCCTGGTCCGGGAAGATCCCACATGCCACAGAGCTACTAAGCCTGTGCACCACAGCTACTGAGCCTGCGCTCTAGAGCCCGCGAGCCACAACTACTGAAGCCCGTGCACCTAGAGCCCGTGCTCCACAACAAGAGAAGCCACCGCAACGAGAAGCCCGCGCACTGCAACGAAGAGTGGCCCCAGCTCGCCGCGACTAGAGAAAGCCCACGTGCAGCAAGACTCAACGCAGCCAAAAATAAATAAATAAATAAATTTATTTATTTATTTTTTTAAAAAATCTAAGGTAATCAACAGGCTTTGAGGAGACAAGAAAAAAATCTTTCTAGAAAAGTTAGTTGAGTGGACACTTGGCTGAACTACACTTGAATCAACAAGTTGACAAACTGTCTAGCTGACCAGAATGTGAGCAGATGTTACCTGTAAAAGATGGAAAAATGGTAAAGAGCTTAAAAGGCTCCTATATCAAGACTTTTACAAGCATTTTAGGAAAGTGTCAGGTAGATCCACTATCTGTGAACATAGGATGATTAGCAAGACATAGACCAAGTGAACAAATTCCTAGAAAAATATAACATACAAACAGACTAAAAAGAAATTCCTAGAACCTTATATAAATTTAATTAGAAGACAAAAGTCTTTCCAGAAAGAAAATACCAAGACCTGAAGTTTTCACAGACAAATTCTACTAAACTTTCAAAATAGAGGGCATACCAAATTTATGCAAATTTTTTCAAGGAGTCAAAAAAAAAAAAAAGAAATTCTATGAAGAATTCCAACCCATTCTATGAAGCCTCTATGTCTATGACATTGATTCCCAAACCTGAAAGAACTGTATGAGAGAGGATAATTACAGGTCAATCTCATTCATGAACAAAGTTGCAAATATTAGGAACAAGGAACAACTAACTTGGATTTATCCCAGAAATGCAACAAGGGTTTGACATTAGTAACTGGTCATGCTCCCTGCTAACCATGGTGTTCCCCAGAGAGTGTCATTTAACCCTCTAATTCCTCTAAGGGGGTATTTATCTCAGTTAACCGGTCTAAAAGCCACTAGCCACATATGGCTATGGAGCACTTGAACTGTGGCTAGACCAAATTAAGATGTATGCTGGAAACACTGAATTTCAAAGACTTAGTATGCAAAAAAAGAATGTAAAACATCTCATTAACAATTTTTCATAATGATTACATGTTGAAATGATGATATTGCATTAAGTAAACTATACTCTTAATGTTATAATTCCACCTGCTTCTTTTTACGTTTTTTAATGTGGCTACTGGGAAATCTTAAATTATATCTGTGGTTTGTATTATATTTCTATTGAACAGTGCTGTGTTAGATGCTAGAGTTTTCTTCATACCAAATTCCAGTCATCCCTGTTTCCACTTCTATTGTCATCAAATTGACTTTGGAAACAATGTTTCCCTGTGTAACTTGAACAGTCTCTTTCCTTAACATTCAGTCACATGTCTTAGTCAATCAGCAGGGAAACTGCTTTGACTTTGCCCCGTGTTTCCAAGTGCACAGCTGACTTGTAAAACTTCACAGTATTAGCAAATGTGCCACCTGCTGATGGCAGTAATTGCATTATGTCCAGAATGCAATTAACTGTCAACATTTTTCTTC
Source organism: Physeter macrocephalus (assembly GCF_002837175.3). NCBI lineage: Eukaryota > Metazoa > Chordata > Mammalia > Artiodactyla > Physeteridae > Physeter > Physeter macrocephalus. Next base: position 33,038,500 of record NC_041223.1, on the reverse strand, counting down.
AACTTTTGCTTCTTGTTCAGTTTTGCACCATGAGAGAAACATCTGTGGAAAAGGCTATAAAAATGATTAGTATTTATACAATAAATCATTATGTCAGGTGCAGTAAGAAACAAACAGTAAATGCCCTAAAAGAAATTAAAAGAAACCTAGTGTATGTCCTTAGCATTGACTAAGCAATTCTTGCATGACTTTCAATTCCACTGTATTTGTAAGCCAAAGAAAGCTAACATGCAAAACTGCTTCATGACTTCCAAAGTCACTGGGTACATATATACCCAATACGTAGGAAAAGAAATGTTTTAAGAGAGAAATGAATTACAGTAGCCCCCTACTCATCTGCCGGGGATACGTTCCAAGAGCCCCACTGGAAGCCTGAAACCACAGATGGTACTGAACCTTATATATACTATGTTTTTCCCTTAATACATACCTATGATAAAGTTTAATTTATAAATTAGGCACCGTAAGAGATTAACAACAATAACTAATAATAAAATAGAACAATTATAGCAATACACTGTAATAAAAGTTATGTGAATGTGGTCTCTCTCTCAACTTAAAACTTATAAATTGCTTATTTCTAGAACTTTCCATTTAATATTTTCAGAACACAGTTGACTGAGGGTAACTGAAACCCCAGAAAGCGAAACTGTGGATGTTGGGGGGACTACTGTATAAGTATAGTGTTAGTAATTTAACACCCGGCAGTTTGCTTATTTATTTATCTATTTATTTATTTAACAGAAGTCTGGAGGACTTTGGATGCAAGGACACCCCACAATCACTTATTAAATCCCTGTGTTCCTGTCCTAGATATAGCATAAGTTTAAATAAAAAACATAAATTAACCTCTCTACAGAAACTGCTGCAACATTCCCAGTATATGTTTGATAAGATATTTCACATCAGAATCGGGCAAAATATTGTGTTTTCTTCATGTTTCAGACTCTGAGAAAAGTCCATAATACTCCATCACTTGATGAAGCCTGCCCTGGAACAGGAGAATCACTGAGATGTGGATCCAAAGCCTGACGTGCTGTACTTGGAGCCGCTGGTATTACTTAGGATAGGCAAGATGCTGCTGCTCTATCTAACAACCCCCAAACGTTAGAGCAACAGAAGTTCATCACTCATGTGACATGTCCCTCTCGGGGCCCAGCTCCTCATCCTCTTCACCCAAGAAACTGGCTCCACCATCTAGAATATCAGTCATCACTGCAAACGAAAGGGGAAAGATGGGGCACTGCATACTGGATCTTGAATGCGCTTGACATTTCTTCTCACATTCCATTGATCAGTCAGTCTCATGGCCACATCTCACTTTAAGGGAGTGGAGATGTACAAACATGCTGATTGTCTGGAGGAGGCGAGCTGATTAAATTGGTGAGCAGCAATCATATCCACACTCATCCACCTCTGGGTTTCTTATTATGTGAGAGCATAGCTTTCCTTATAGTTTTAACCAACTTCAGACAGGGTTTTCTGGTAGCTCTAGCCAAAACCATAATAATTGAACACTGGAACACCCAATTCTCAAACCAGAAATCAATTCCCTAAATGAATTCTATGTCTAGCAATATATCCTTCAAATACGAAGGAGAGATTTAAGACATTCCCAGGTAAATAAAAAGTGAGAGAATTGATCACTAGCAGATCTGCCCTACCAGAAATACTAAAGATGGTCTTTCAAGCTAAAATGGAAGAACATTGACTGTAACTCAAATCCACATGAAAAAACAGAGCAGTGGTAAAGGTCACTACATAGGTAAGTATAAAAGACAGTATCAATGTATTTTCAGGTTGTACCTCTTTCTTTCTCCCATCTTGTTTTAATAACAATTGCAAGAAGCAAGAGTTATAAATTCTGTGTTGATGGGCATATAGTGTATAAAAGGAAGTCAAGTGTAGTTATACAGGGGCAAAGTTTTTATATGCTGTTATAATTAAGTGGCTATTAATCCAAACTAGATTATTATAAATCAAGAAGTTAGTTGTAATCCCCAGGGCAACCACTAAGGAAATAACTATGAATGTTTATTTACTAAAAGAAACAATAGGGAAATTAAATTAATATACTAGAAAATATTTACTTAACACAAAATAAGGCAGTGATTAAGGAATAAAGTAACAAGAAAAAGACGACATATAGAAAACAAATAGTAGACATAAATCCTAACTTATCAGTAATCATATTAGGTAACTGACAAAATGGATTTTAAAAAAATGATCCAAATATATACTGTCTACTAGAGACACACTTTAGATTCAAAGACATAAGTAGATTGAAAGTAAAAAGATGGGAAAAGATATACCAGTAAGCAGTAACCAAAAGAGAGACAGAATAGCTATACTAATATGAAACAAAATAAATTTTAAGACAAAAATTGTTCCTAGAGACAAAGGAAGATATTTTATAATGGCAAGAGGGCCAATCCATTAGGAAGATATAACAATTATAAACTTATATACACCTAGCAATGACATCCCCAAAATCATGTGGCAAACACTGATAGAATGGAAGGGAGAAAGAGACAATTCAGTAATAATAGTAGCTGGAGATTTTAATATGTCACTTTCAATAATGATTAGAGCCACTAAACAGATGGTAAACAAGGAATTGGAAGACTAGAGTGACTGCTATTCCTGGAGAAGACAACATGGATTGTAAGAACTTGGAGCTGAATGTAATAAATCATGCATAAAATGAAAACCTCCAAGAAGATGATATCAAAAGGAATTTTGAAGAAACTGATTGATAGGATTAAATTACTTACTTAAAACTCTTTAAAAAAACTAAAATGTAGACTACATTAACTGATAAAGATAAAATAATCTGTGCACTTAAAGATCACATTAATAGCCTTCAAACTGAGAGAACTTCATTGCAATTAGGAAAAAAAAAAAAAAATAGAAAGAGAGAAAAGCAAAAGCCCCTGTGGAAAATTCAAAGTCTTTCCTGTACTGCTTCAAGAAACCAAAATAAATGTTCACCAAATATCCATTTCAGAGTTAATCTACTCCATAAAGACAGAGGAGAATCTTTTCAAAGTGGGTGAAAAGATCAGGCATAAATGTGAAGGACTGGACACATGAAAGCTTCAAGCCAGGTTTTTAATCAGAAAAATTTGAAAGAAGCAATGACTATTATTAAAGTCAGCTTATATGCCAAGGGTGAAAAGTTTATGGTAATAAGTCAAAGCCTCTACTGGCTGAAAGAAACCTCAATAACTTAAGAAAATGCACGCATTAGTCAAAAAGCATTAAAGACGAGTTTAAGCCTTTCAAAGTATGTTTACATCCTGATGTTTCAAATTGGGCATGAGGTGGGGAGGGATAAATTAGGAGTTAGCAGAGGCCCAAAGGGACCACCAAGGAATCCTCTGGATGAAGAGATTTCCGAGAAATGACGTGCATCAGGCTGGGTAAGTGTGAAGATCGGGGTCCAGTGCCCTATGTCAACCAGTTGCCATCCCCACCCCACCCCAGGGTCAGGATGACAGGAGCAGGATGCCTCCATAGGCCACCTCCATCCTGTCACAGCAGGCTCTCCACAAGAGCAAGACAGAGCTTATCCTGGTGTTCCTTGCGCTGGCAGATGCTCGGAGCCTCCCTTTGGTCCTACCTTCCCACCTGAGCTCAGCACCCCTAGGCCAGGCTCTAGTTCTCCTATGAGAAGGCAGGTGCTACAAAGGAGTCCCAGGGTGGGTTCTTGAGACAAGGACCCCCTGTCCTTCCCCTTATTCCAGAAAATGAGGGTGAACCACCCCAGAAATGTCGGTACACTAAGTGCTAAGTGATACTAAGTAATAAACACTAAGTAATCAAATGTAATGTGACAATGGCATAAGAGTAGACTGAGAGATCAGTGGAATAAGGGACAGTGCCCAGAACATACCCAAGTCTTTTGGGGGAACTTAACATACAATAACAGTACCACCATAAACAAATAAAAAAAGGATGGATTGTTTAGTAATTGGTGTTGTAAGAGCAACTCACCCTATGGATATCCTTACTCAATAGCATATACAAAGATAGACTCCAGATGACTTAAAGATCTAAACATGAAAATGCAAACTATAAACTTAATAAGAGAAAGAGTAGGAAAATATCTTTGTGACTTAGGGCATGGGAAAGACTGCTTCCTACAAATTAACAAGAAAAAGATGCCAACCCATTAAAAACTGGGCAATGGATCTAAAGAGGTAATTTTCTAAAAGAAGAAACTCAAAAGTCTAACAAACACATGAAGAGATGCTCAGACTCATTAGTTATCAAGGGAAATGCAAATCACAAGAATCAGATTGCACTTTATACCTATTAGACTTGGCAAAACTCACAAGGCTGGCTAGTGCCAAGCAATGGCAGGAAGACAGGGATATGCAATATTATGGGAGTGAGACTAACAAAATCATTCTAGAAAGTAATTGGTCAGATTAACTACATGCATGCCCTCTGCCCCATCAGTTCCACTTCTTGGTGGACAAGCCAAAGGAATAACACACAGGTGAGCCCATAACCAGACAGGTATAATGGCGTTCTCTGCAGTACAATCCGTCGAGGGGCTTGAGGCAAGGGTTTGTAATAATCGTTACAATCATGGGCTAGAAATATACATAGTAACATGAATGAGTCTTAAAGATTGTCAGTGAAAAAGTGAAACACGAATGAGGTATAGAATACCATTTTCACTGGGTCAAATATGTATAAACCCAAAATCATAGTACACATTTTAGACCACCTTACAAACAAAAAGATACAGATGAAACACAATAGAACGATTGCCCAAGAGCAGAGGTGGGGAAGAGGGCAGAGAAGAACGAGCACAAAAAGAAGTGACTAGAACAAGAGAAAGGCCTGGCACAGAACAAAGACAATAATGTGCCATGAGGTGAGGAGTTTGATTCACTCAACGTTAACACCTGAGGTTTTGCACAAAAAATAATACAGTACAAAGTTAATTCCACTACTCTGCATGCAGCTCCATACAATTCCTGTAAGCTTTTAAAACCAGTGTGTCTTCATCATTTAAACAGGATAATGTTGTCAGCAACTTAAGAAATTACTCAGTTAAGATACAAATGAACTTATTAACAAGACAGAAATAGACTCACAGATATAGAAAACAAACTTATGGTTACCAAAGGGGAAAGGGGGTGGGGGAGGGATAAATTAGGAGTTTAAGATTAACATATACACATTACTATATATAGAATAGGTAAACAAGGACCTACTGTATAGCACAGGGAACTATATTCAATAGCTTGTAATAAACTATAACGGAAAAGAATCTGAAAAAGAACATATATATGTGTGTATATATAGATACATATATATATATATATAAAACAATCATTTTGCTGTACACCTGAAACACTGTAAATCAACTATACTTCAATAAAAAAGAAATTACTCAGTTAATTCTGTTTTGAGAATCTAATTATGTCTCCATTTATAAATACTAGAAGAAGTATAATAAAAGGCAATTAAGCAAAGGAAACAGATTTATCAATTCACAGGGCTACAAGTTGCTTGGACCTAAAGCTAAAAGTCAGATGCATAAGAAGCAATGTCACTTATGTTGCATTTGACAGCATGATTTACAAGCAGCAGTGACATGAGGTCGTGAGGTTGGCAAAGGATTTTTAAACCTGCATTTAAAACCAGTATTTTGTAGGACTGATCTGGAAACAGTCTGGTATTCTGACAAGTATAGCCAACTGCATACCATGGTTGTAAGTTTTTTTAAGAGCAGAATATGAGGAACCCAGGCGTTTTTAAGACTCACGGGTGGATGCTTTGATGCTGCTGAAGCTTTGGGTTTTGTAGCGTAGTTTAAGCAGTGCCACACTGACGCTGGAGATTGAGGGAGAAGGAGGGTTGGGGACAAAAGATCTGTGACCTAGGCTCAAACTCACACAAATTCTGCAGCTGCTTGGTTATCTGCAGAAGCCCACGTGACAGGACTAAGAAACACACTGTCCTTCGTTGAGGCGTCTACCATCAATTCTTTGGTAAATTCCTTCCAACCACCAAAGGACAAACAACAGAAACAAAACAAATGAAAAATCTCTTCCCCTCCCTTACTCCTTCCCAAAACCTTCCTCCAGTTTAGCCAAACCCACTTCCCTGCCTTTGAGGGAACGGCCTGCCTCCTGGCTTCTTGCCCGCATCAATATTTTCCATCTCTACAGCACAGGAAATAACTTTTTTCTATATTATGGAAATTCTGTGGCCAGTCAAGAAATTTTAAATGATGCGAAAGTTGTCACAGTGTATCTTAATCCAACTATCTTTAATTTTCAGAAATCATAAAGACATTTAAAAGGAGCTATCAGAAATTCAAAATGAAGCCCAAAATAATTTAGGCAATTCATCTGAAGTCTAAAATCCCATGAGATAAGTGGTGTATTCAATGGATTTGTCCCTCTACTCTTCTTAGTGTTTTTCTATTTGCTTAATCATCACGGAGGGTACAAAACACAGAAACACATTGTAATGTAATATTCTAGTGTAAAATTTTCTCCATACTGTAAAGCTTTTGGCTTTACAGAACATGAGGTCATAAACAGGGATGCTACAGTGTTTAAAAGAATCAGCAATTTGTAGCTCCATTTGTAAGAGGGAGGAAAGTAAATCCTTATGAATTAGATTTGCTTGGCAGGAAAAATGTTGCCTCTTCAGATGTGAACAAGGACCTCTTTTTGCCCCAGTTGGCAGGAAGGTCAAAACTAAATTCTGTTGCAACTTAACTCATCTTGGGCCCTGGTACATTCAATCCCTGTTCTTTTTGTAGCAAAGACCCCCTGCATGGGCCTTAGTAGGATTCAATTTAGAATTCCGGCATGTCTGGGAGACTCCAAGATAGGAACAACAAAAGGTGTAGTTACATGAAGAACTGAGGTGGTTTTGAGAAAGAACGGAAAGATGATTGTACAAACTGGGTCAATGATGATGTGTCAACATAGGAGAGGAGCTGCCATTTAACCTGTGTCCCTCAGGGTGGCCTCTGACCCCCTGGGCTTACCCTTGCTGGGGATAAGTGCTACTTTTCCTATTTTACCACTCATCCATTCCAATGAATTTTGATGGGACGTGCATCAATTTTGGTGGGATGTGGTGGGAAAGAAAGAAAACTGAATTTGTAAAATTTTAATTCATTTATAAAGGAACTCCATTTGTAGTATATGGAAAATCACATATTTTGAAAATATGCACAATATAATTATGTTCCTTTACAAAGTGACTTTTTATTTTAAGAATATAAAAGATATTTTAAAATGAATGTAATTCTATCTTATCATGATTTTAGTTTATAATTGGAATATTGCAGTTAAAGTTGCTATAAAATTACACTAAATTTAGGTACCTTTCATCTGTCTTGTCTTTTCATCAAAGAGCAGACATAAAATTATATTATCTTAACTGGCCTGTCATTTGAAAATCTCTTTGAAAATTATAATAAGGTATTTCTTTTTATTTATTTATTTGGATCTTTTAGTTGCAGCATGCGAACTCTTAGCTGCGGCATGTGGGATCTAGTTCCTTGACCAGGGATTGAACCCGGGCCCCCTGCATTGGAGTGAGGAGTCTTAGCCACTGGACCACCAGGGACGTCCCAATAAGTATTTCAAAATACTCCTTCATCTAAAATTTTTCTTACTTCTAATGCTGGGATGAACGGTTTACAAAATATGTTAAAAAATATTCCCATCCCCTGATGCTTATAAGTAGTGATAATAAAATTGAGATGATCTGACAGGTTGCTCTATTAATATCAAATAACTATACCAGCTGAAGAAGAAAATAGAATATTTACACCAAGTACATTCACTAACATAAACGTGTCTGTAGTGAAAAATTATATCTACATATTCATGTTGGATTGATGTGAAAATAGATTTTGGGGAGGACATGAGATTTAGCTTCTCTAACTTGATAGTTTGGACATCCTTCCTAAGGAGCTCAATCTACTTTATTAGCAGGGGACATTTTTGTTTCTGAGAACATTTGGGGGCTGTGAGGTAGATAAGGAATATTTATAGGATTTCAGATAATTAGGACCCAAGTGAACATTATGTACAGCAAACCCACTGCACAGGGAGGAATCTCCAGGCCTGCCTGGGGCCCTTTGCCTTCAGCTCCTCATGACCGCCTCTGTACAAAGCGAGAACAGTATGGGGTTTTGGACCCATGCATGTGGATTCGCTTCCACCCTGAAACCTTGAAACCAGAAGCAACTTGACCCCTACAATAGGAGTATTAAAAAAACTTTCTGTAGCAATAAGAACAGCAAGAATACAGGATACATTTTAGGATGAGAGGGAAAGAAATTATTCAAAGATCCAGAACTTTAGGGTTTCTCCAGGTTTTTTGAAGACTGTGAAAGAATAAACTTGCGATGTTCAATAACACTCTCTGCTCCATTTTTGGAAGTCCTCTTTTGGAAATATTCTCATTCACAAAAACAAAACAGATTTTTTTTTTGGTTTCTTATCTTACCCACACCTCAAATTTTCAAAAGGATATTTTATTTGGTTTTAATTATTTTAAATGCTAGTATTTATTATCCCTTAATCAATCAACCAACCAATACATTGTCAGAACAATTAAAGATTCAATCTTACTTTTATCTGGACAATTTTAATTTCATCAAATGTTATATCAGCAAGAGATTTCCTTGTCTGGCCTCTTCGGTGTCCAAATTTACACTTATTCCTCATCACTTGTTCATCATCTTCTATGGGTCTTCGAACATATTTAAAACGATCTTTGAGGGCTCGTTTCCATAAAAACTGTGTAAAATTATAAAACAGGGCAGTTAATCTTCAAAGAGATTGGAATAATCCTATATAAACAATAAAATCTTTGTCTACCACCTTTGGGCTTGAAATTATTTTCCCATCACAGTAACAGAAATAATATATCTATTCTATTTATCCTCACAATAATCTTGTGATAATGCTATAAATATATACATATGTTGATATTTTGTATAGTACATAGCTATATGTGTGTGTGTGTGTGTGTGTGTGTGTGTGTGTGTGTGTGTAGTTATATACAATGTGTGTGTGTGTGTGTGTGTGTGTGTGTGTGTGTGTGTGTGTAGTTATATACAATGTCATATAGCTAAATATACTAGCTCTTGAGTCTAGATTTCCTAATTCCTAAAATTGGATACCTTCCACTTCTCTAGTGTCTCAACAATGCACTCCACTTTCCTGTTGGATTCTAGAAAAGAACTGATACTGGCTTATGCATATATGGACTGACACGCTTTCTTTAAATGCATCATCAGATGAAGCAGCATGTGCAACAGAGGAGAGGAAGAGGTGGCGCCATTTGGGGAACTGCCAAGGGTTGTGCATGGCAGAAACAGAGAGCTCAAGATGTGCAAGGGTGGAAGATGTAGAGAATAGAGAAGTCAGCCCCATCCTGAAGGGCATGGTTACCCCAAAAAGAGCTTCAAGGTAATCTGGAACCAGGTCCTTTCAAACCCCTCTCTGTGGACAGAGAAGGTCTCTTCTAGAGCAGTGGTTCTCAAACTTCTGCCTGAATCACAATTCTTGGAGGGTCTGTTTAAACACCGGTTGCTGGGTCCTACCCTCAGAGCCTCTAATTCAGTAGGTCAGGGGGAGGGCTGAGGATCTGCATTTCTTCCAAGTTCCCGAGGGGCGATGCTGATGCTGCTTACCCAGACTCTAGAGATTCTGCTTCAGCAGGTCTGAGAGGAGCCCAGATGCCTGTATCCTTTAAAGCTTTGTAGAACATGGCTGCAGAGCTGGGTTAGGAAGCCCTCTTAGGCCACATTGAGTGGGAAGTGTGGATGGTCAGATTGTGCTCTGGGAGAATCTGGCTGGCATGTGGACAGCTTGGAAGACCAGAGACATGTTTCACAACTTGGGGACACACCTGGGCTTCTTCCTTAACACACCAACACTGCTAACATTCTTTCCCTCTGCTGGGCCTTTGGTTTGGGCCTGGAAAGTTCTGTCCCTCTCCTCGCCTACCCTGCTGGTATCTAGGTAAAGCTTGCTCTGTTTCCAGATCTCAGCTCAGCCATCACTCCCTTACAGCCTCCCTAACAGCTCACTTCCCTTGGTTATCAGGCTCACCTTTCCTTGTCAACACTTACCACACTGGTAGTTTACCCTCATCTATGTGATGTTTTTGTTTCTTTTCTTTTTTGCTCTTTTCATTCTTCCTCTCTTCAAATTTCCCCTTCCTTTCTTCCTTCCTTCCATTCTTTCCTTCCCCTAGGCTGTGAGCACATGAAGAAGGCCTTGAGTCTACTTTGCTCACCAAACCCAGCACAGTGCTTGGTGCATCTTGAAAACTATAAACACTAGATGCCTTGTGTCTGTCCTCTGTGAAGTACCTGGACCCAGGTGTTGAGCAACAGGCTAGAAGCAAGACTCTGAGTCTTGGTCATGCTTGGTAAGTATCTCACTGTGTGAGGAGTGGCCAAACCTGAGCCCCAAGGCTTCTTTTCAGCCCCTCATCTTCCCTGCAATGCCATGCACTTGAATAGGCCCAAGAGTGGGTGCAGGGAAAGAAATGGCCATTTGTAGCTACACAGGCCCATATTTGCCTCCTAGTCTTGGCCACTAGATGGGCTAAGTCACTGGGTGACTTTGGGCATATCTTATGAGCTCAGGCAAATGGGAATGCCACTGAGATCATGTTAGTTCAGGGTCTGGCACTTAGATTTTGTCATTCCCGTTTCCTTGGTTTAAGTCTCAATAAGACCTATTCCCTGCCCCTGAAAAAGCACTGGGACCTAAGTTGGAAAGACCCAGGATCCTGGACTAGGTCCAGTACGCATTAGCTAAGAAATCTTCAACAAGTAATCCCTCAGCCTTAGTTTCTTTAACTATAATGGAATAAGAAGATTAGTCCTGTCAACTGCACTGGGTTAGGGGGAGACTCAAATGAGGAGCTACTTCATGGAACACATTTGTGAACTAAAGTGCTGCTCATAAAACCCTTGGCAGCCCTGGTGGGGAGTACTGGGGCTTGGGGGTTGGGAAGGCAGCTTCGGCCCCAATTAAGCGCCTGGGTATGTATGAGTCAGAGATGCTTCCTCACCTCCCACAGGCTTGTGGGTCTGGACACTGCCACTGCTGTTTTACAACAGCACAGAAATAATGGATGGCTTGTATTTTTCTTAGCCCTGAAATCTGAACTAGTGCAAATACATTTTTTTTCCCCTCACGTTTCCCACAGCTCTTAAGGGCTTCTAAACCTGAGGATTTGGTGGGAGGTATTACAGCAATCAACTGCTAGGACATTTTTTAATTGCCAATGTCTTCTTTCCAGCCTCTCCCTTCTCTCCTTAGCAAGTATCTGATAGGAACAAAAAAAGAGCCAGTCAATGCAGTGGTCCACATGAGCACTCAGTCAGGGGTGTGCCCTGAGCATCTGCTACCTGCGTGGCACAGGGAATTCCTGACACAGATGCCACAAGAGAAAATCTTTTTGTCACTGAACAGTCATCCTTCTTCTCCATGCTTTTCCAGCTAGAGGGGGTGTGGAAAGAGCTACATAGACACAGCTCTCCTCCAATCCCTCTGAAATAAAACACAACCCTGAAGTTATGGCCTCCTGAACGGATACGTGAAAAGTCCACATATCACCAGCAGATCTTCCCCTAACATTGTAAACCCAGATATAACCATTAGGAAACATTTAGACAAACCCAAAATGTGGATCATCGTACAAGGCAACTGGACTAGGCTTGTCCAAAAAACAAAATATCATGGAAAAAAAAAAAAGGTAGGGAAACTATCCTAGAGACAAAAAGAAATTAAAGAGACATAGTAACTACATGGAATGCATAATCTTTGATTAGATGTTATAGCCAAAAATCCAGTTTAAAACTTTGTTTCAATAATTGAAGAAACAGGGGTATGGATTGTATATGATATTATGTAATTATTGTTAATTCTTTTTGGTATAAAAATGGTATTGTGGTTAGGTAGGAGATTGTCCTTATCCTTATAAGATACATGCTGAGGTATTTAGGAGTGGCAACTGCGACTTGCTTTTTTTCAGATGCTCAGTCAAAACAAACAAATAAATATGAGAAAGGAAAAGTAAACGTGGCAAAATGGTAATACCTAGCGAATCTAGATCAGTGATTTTCAATCATCGGAGATTTTGCCCCCCTCCCAGGATACATTTGGCAATGTTTGGAGACACGGTTGGTTGTTACATCAGTTTGGGTGAAGGGGTACTATTCATACTTAGTGAGTGCCAAGGAGGCTGCTAAGTACCTTACAATGCAGAGGACAGCCCACACCACAAAGAAGTATCCACCCAAAATGCAATACTGCCCAGACTAAGAAACCTTGAGCTACGTAAAGGGTATATGGTTGTTCACTGCAGCAGTCTTTCAACTCCTGTGTAGATTTGAAAACTTTTGAAATAAGAAGTTGAGAATATCAGTATCTTGTAATAACCTATGGTGGAAAATAATCTGTAAAATATATATATATACATATAAATATAACTGAATCACTTTGCTGTACATCTGAAACTAACACAATATTATAAATCAACTATACTTCAATTTTAAAAAGTTGAGAATAAAGTTAGTCCTAAAAATGACCAAATGCTTGCTTGCTGTGTGCATGCTCTCTCTTTCACACACACACACACACACACACACACACACACACACACACACACACACACACACACACACACACAGTGTGTGTCTTGAAGACACACACTATGTCTTCAAGAAAGTACAGCAAAAAATTTTTCTCAGAGATATCTGCTATAATAGGGTGCAAAAGACATCTATCTTATTTAGATAAGTCTACCAATGTAGGCGTATATGGCATATAGAGATATAAGGACTAATAGACAGCAAATCTTATGTACACAAAGCTATAATTCCCCACAATTGTCCCTTAAATCATATAGTTCCAGTGTCACAATACACTCAATTTTTTTAACCATATTAACTATTTTTAAGTGTACAGTTCAGTAGAGTTAAGCATACTCACATTGTTGGGCAATGGATATCCCAGGCTTTTAAAGCCAAGAGACTTGCAGACCCAGAGAGCAAAGCTTGTATTGAAACCTCTAGAGCAGCGTTTCCCAACCCTGACTGCACATTGGAATCATCTGGGGAACTTTAAGGTGCCAGGGTCTCTTCTCCAGACCAACTAAACCAGAATCTCTGGGGATCCTGATGTGCAGCCAGAGTTGAGAACTGCTGCCCCAGAACACCTCCAGACTCTGTTTTTGTCAGAACAGCAGAGATGTGAGAGGGCCAGGTGAGGCTGGAAGTCAAGACCTCAAAAGCAGACCACTTCTCCACTGGGTCTAAACAAAGGCAAGAACCACTTTATTGATGAAAGCACTGATGTAGGTGCAGTCACATCCTTCTCCTTCCACGTATCGCATCTCTTAAAGATCCTTCCTAGAGACTCATCTTTTCACACGAGCTTCCAAACAGCTTTCAGAGAGCGACAGAACGATGATGACATAGAGAGAGAAAGAAGATGAAGAAGGATGAGGAGCGATGAACAGGTGGCACACAGAGGATTTTTAGAGCAGTGAAAATAGTATACATATACATGATACAATAATGATGGATACATTTGTCTAATGGCATAAAATGTACTACACCAAGAGTGAACCTTAACGTAACCTACAGACTTTGGGTGATAATGATGTGTCAATATAGGTTCATCCACTGTAACAAATGTACCCCTCTGGTTGGGGATGTTGATAATGGGGGAGGCTGTGCATGTGTGGGTCAGGAGGGAGATGGGAAATCTCTGTACCATTCACTCAATTTTGCTGTGTACCTAAAACTGCTCTAAAAAATAAAGTGTTATTTTTTTTAAAGAAGACAAAGGAACACAGAGAGACACAGAGAAGTCATCAAAAAGAACAGAGCTAGAGGGGATAGAGAGAGATAGAGAGAGAGAAAGAAACCAAAACTTAGAACAAAACAGGGACTGACAGCAAGAGACAGAAGAGACGGCCAAAGGAACAGAATCAGAGAGAGACCAGACAGAGTCAGAGAAACTGACAGACAAAGAGAAACAGATAGACCCAGATAAACAGACAGAAAAAGACTGAGGAAAGGGGAAAGAGGCATAAGATTACTGGACAATACAAGGTTCTTTTTTTTTTTTTTCTTTGCGGTACGCGGGCCTCTCACTGCTGTGGCCTCTCCCATTGTGGAGCACAGGCTCCCAACGCGCAGGCTCAGCGGCCATGGCTCACGGGCCCAGATGCTCCGCGGCATGTGGGATCTTCCCGGACCGGGGCACGAACCCGTGTCCCCTGCATCGGCAGGCGGACTCTCAACCACTGTGCCACCAGGGAAGCCCTTTTTCAAGGTTCTTATTTTAAGAAAGGTTGAGAGAAACAGAAGGGCTCCACGTTGTCACTTACAAAGCCACAGCCGTCCTCATCCAGGAAAGGGTGGGCCTGCAGCAGGGCGTTGACCACGTCGTTATACTGCTGGGTGGTCGGGTACCTGTTCCGTGCGACAGGGAGGACATTTTTCAGTTCAAGAAGCCCACGTTCCTCCTCATAAGATGAGTCTAAATTACATTCACTTTTCTTCAAATCATTCTATATGACAATGTAGACGTTCCAATACTGGACAATGTTGGACTTACTACCAATAAGTCATGCAAAATCTGAAGAGAATCGGTTCCAAATGAATTCTAGTCTATTCTGAAAACACACCCTCTCCCAAAGCAGCAAGTCTGCCCTGTTATTACTCACAGTGAGCCTTCCAGATACTTCGTCATGTCAGCCTGGAGAAACTCAATGATCCTTATCCTCATGCTGTGATCAGGACACTTCTGTTCTGCTAACATGCATGTGACATCATAAGGAAACTCTGGTAAAACATAGGACTTAGTCCATTGTAAGGCTTTATTCCCTGTTAGAACCTGTTTCACATTCCTTCTGTTAAATAAAAACACACAAAGAGTGAAATTCTGTTTCAAATATACACAACTTATTAATTCTCTACAACCTGAGCACTTATGACAGAAACCACTTTCTTGAGACCTAAATATATGGAAGTCATCAATCCATCTTCCATCCAATCATCTACCTGCAAATGTTTGAGGCCTCATCGGGCATCTCTGTTTTCTTTCTCTTTGCACACACACGAATACTTGTCATCCTGGAGGAAAATGTCATAACAGTATAGACTATAGAATAAAGTCTAAAGTTGGAAAGAAAATTGATCCATATATCTTGAAGAGTTAATATGTAATGCATAGCTCAAAACTGAACAAGGTATCTAACTAAAAGAGAGTAAACTTCAATTCAGCAAAGCAAATGAGGCATACGATAAAGTCTTAGCACCTGATTCAGAAAATTCTTCTAATTAACTTATTTGGCTTCTGTTTGTAGTGAAATACAAGAGTCACTTAATTTAGTTGTTCTTGGCTATTTTAATAAGGTAAGCTTGGGTCTCTACATTTAAAATAAGTATCAGGTATTCTGATCCATTCAGATGAAGTTGCTACAAAAGGCTACAGAAAATGATAGCTACAGAAAGCAGATCAGTGGTTGCCTGGGGCTGGGGGTTGGAGTGCAGATTGACTGAAAAAAAGGACACCAGGGAATTTTTAGGGTGATGAAAGCATTCCAAAATGGATTGTGACAATGGCTGCACACCCGCATAAATCTGCTAAAATTAACTGAGCTGTATACTTTAATGGGTGAATTTTACGTTATGAAAATTATACCTCAATAAGGTTTTTTTTTATAAAATTAAATATCAGAACCACTTTAAAACCTTAAAGTTAGTGATTGATCCAGTGTATAAAAAGTAAAATTTCCAAGCAAGTTACCAGAGACAATAGATAGCTTTTAATCCAATTCACTAATAGGATTGATTGGAATGGAAGTGAAGTAATAGAGGCAAGCCAAGCAGAAGACAAAGAAAGATTTCCTAAGTTAACTTAAGTAGGTTAATTTTCTGGTACAAGCATGGAAGCCTTAGTAGTCCAAATAAAATTCAGATGAGCTTTGAAAGGCCAGGTTTCCTTTAGAATTTTAGGTCATATTTTGTAAGAATGCAAGAGGTATAATGAAACATAGGGAATAAAGAAAAGAGGAGAAAGAACTCTCCTCTCCTCTCTTTTCATGATAAGCTCTTTCTCCTTTTTTCCCCCTCTTTGGCAATAACTGCATCAGCGATGAAAATATGTCCTGGCTAAAATGAGCAACTGTTAATTTCAACGCTGGCTTCAGTACAGCAACAGGCCGTTCCCAGAAGAAATTTTTGCCTCAGCCCAAATTATTTTCCAGTGTTCCTCTCTCATTTCATTCATTTACTCAACCAATATTTATTGGGGGTGTACTAGGTGGCAAATACTCTTCTACAATCCTTATTTCCTTTCCTATTCTATTCTATTATTTCTTTCTCCCATGATCTCTCCTTATCTGCTTAAACCGAGGGTGTAAAGTAATGGCAAGTTTTGTTTGCTGTATTTTGTGCCTTCCCAAGATTTTTGAAAGGTGCTGCAACTGTGCAGGTGTTAAACTTGGTTTCAGTACAAGATTTTAACATCTATCTCGTTTTCCTCAGGAGTTTCAAGCTAATTTAGCTGCATGACCCCTTTAGACTTGTGAGGTTGCCATGTCTTATTTAGTGCCACATCAATGGATAACTTCCACATTCCAATGCTATAAAATAGGGCTGGGGCTTCCCTGGTGGTGCAGTGGTTGCGCGTCCGCCTGCCGATGCAGGGGAACCGGGTTCGCGCCCCGGTTTGGGAGGATCCCACATGCCGCGGAGCGGCTGGGCCCGTGAGCCATGGCCGCTGGGCCTGCGCGTCCGGAGCCTGTGCTCCGCAACGGGAGAGGCCACAACAGTGTGAGGCCCGCGTACCACAAAAAAAAAAAAAAAAAAAAAAAAAAATAGGGCTGGAGGCAATTTTTACCTTCTTGTTCTATATATTTTTTCTGTATGTCTTTTCAACATCAGGGTAGGCACTATATAGCATGGTCTTATTTCTGTCAAATACCTAGAATGTAACTAGACACATACAAGCTCCATCAAAGCCAGATATTCCATCTTGCTCCTAATTAGACAAAATCAGGGGCATCAAATTTTCCTCTTCTTTACATTAAAACAATTTAACAAGATATTTGGGGAGTGAATAGAATACAAGTTATGCTAACTAATACAAGTCAAAACTAGTATTACACAGAATACTAGAATCAGAAATTTAAAATACACTCTAATTTAGGTGCAGATAACTGCAGGCACAATCACTTCCCATCCATAAAACAATATTTGCACTGGATTTTAAAAACTTTACTGTGAGGTTAAGAGTATTCATATCTTTATTGAGGTAGAGTTGGGCAGAACACCCTAGAAGTCAGCTTAAAGTAAGTGCACAGAGCAGAAAAAATTCCCAGACTAAGAGGATGCTGATATTTCTGTTCCTACCTCAGAACCAGTGCCCTTCAACAAGATACCACCACAGAACAAAGATCTTTAATCCAGTGGATCTCAACCCTGGGTACACAGTACAATCATCTGGAGAGCTTTGAAAACATGTTAATGGCTAGGATTGATCCCAGTCTAACTAATCAGAGTCTATTGCACTAAACACTCAGTATGTATGTAGAGTTTATATTTGCAATAAAATAAAACTTACAATAAGGTTAAGCTGACACATATGATAATTAATAGTATTATTACTGCAGTATGGGCTAATTAAAAAAAATTATGAGGTGGAGATTCTCATGAAAAAGCTCATTGACTGAGTGGAGTCAAGATGGCAGACTAGGAGGACGTGGAATTCGTGTCTCCTCACAACTAGGGCACCTACCAGGCACCAGTGGGGGACCACAGACACCTAAGGGGACGGGAGGAACCCCCATCGACCGGGTAGGATGTGGGGCGTGGGGGGAGTGCAGGGGGAGGAGAAGTGGTGGCGGGATGGGACTGGCGCCCCCGAGGGGCAGCTGGGGGAGGGGAAGGGATCCCACACCCGCAGGGGGATATTGGGTAACAACTGGGAGGGCAGAGGATCAAAAGAGAGTGTGGCCAGGTTTCCCCTGCCCACTTGGACCCCCAGGAACCTGTTGAGATCCCAGGCCTGATCCTCTGCCCACCTAGGCCCCCTCCAGCCTCGGGGGTCCTGAGGGAATGGGAGGGAGGGAGGGTGAGCAAATGTAAAGGCCGGACCTCCGGGACTGGCACCCTGAGAGGTGGCTGGGGGAGGGGAGGATTTCCTACACCCAGCGGGACCCACCCATGGTTAGGGGTCCAGGCTCGACAGGGGAGACCCTGGTGGAGACTGTGGGGGAGGCGTGTGAAGAAATGGAAAGGAACGGGGCCAATGCTTTCCCTTTCCACTTAGGCACCAGGGAGCCTGTTGGGCCTAAACCCCACCCACACACCCTCACCCAGGGCTCTACCTCCAAACTCGGAACTCCACACTCCAGAGGCCCTTATTTTATTTTTTTCCTTTTTTCTGTTGTGGTTTTATTTTACCTTGTTGCAGTTGTTTCAATTATAGTTTTATTTTTCCTAATATATCTTTTATCTTTCTAATTTTATTATTTTTTTATTCTTTGATATTGTACTGGTCCTTTTTTTCTTTTTTTCTTCCTTTTTTTTTTTACCATGCCAGGAAGCTTGCAGGATTTTGGTTCCCAGGCCAGAGTTCAGGCCCAAGCTCCTGTGGTCCAAACCACTGGACTAACAGAGAAACTCAGACCCCAGGGAATATCAATCAGAGTGAGGCCTCATGGAGGTCCTCATCTCAGCACCAAGACCTGGCTCTATCCAACTGCCTGCAAACTCCAGTGCTGGACGTCTCAGGCCAAACAAACAGTAAGAAAGGACTACAGTACCACCCATCAAAAAAAAAAAATGAAATGACAAAAAAATTTGTAACAGACAAAGGAGCAAGGTAAAAACCTACAAGACCAAGTAAATGAAGACAAAATAGGCAACCTACCTGAAAAAGAATTCAGACTAATGATAATAAAGATGATCCAAAATCGCGGAAACAGAATGGAGAAAATACAAGAAACATTTAACAAGGATCTAGAACAACTAAAGAGCAAACAGTGAGGAACAACACAATTACTGAAACTAAAAAAAAAAACTCTAGAAGGAATCAGTAACACAATAACTGAGACAGAAGAATGCATAAGTGAGCTGGATGATAAAATGGTGGAAATAATTCCCAGGGTGAAGAATAAAGAAAAAAAGAATAAAAAGAATTGAGGACAGTCTCAGAGACCTCTGGGACAGCATTAAACGCACTAACATTCGAATTATGGGGTCCCAGAAGAAGAAGAGTAAAAGAAAGGGTCTGAGAAAATATTTGAAGAGATTATAGTCAAAAACTTCCCTAACGTGGGAAAGGAAATAGTCAATCAAGTCCAGGAAGCACAGAGAGTACCATACAGGATAAACCCAAAGAGAAACAAGACAAGACACATATTAATCAAACTTTCAAAAATTAAATACAAAGAAAAATATTGAAAGCAGCAAGGGAAAAACAAAAAATAACATACAAGGGAATCCCCATAAGGTTAAAGTTGATTTTTCAGCAGAAACTCTGCAAACCATAAGGGAGTGGCAGGACATATTTAAAGTGATGAAACGTAAAAACCTACAACCAAGATTACTCTATCCAGCAAGGATCTCATTCACATTCGAGGGAGAAATTAAAACCTTTACAGATAAGCAAAAGTTAAGAGAATTCAGCACCACCAAACCACCTTTACAACAAATGCTAAAGGAACTTCTCCAGGCCAGAAACACAAGAGAAGGAAAAGACCTACAGTAACAAACCCAAGACAATTAAGAAAATGGTAATAGGAACATACATATCGATAACTACCTTAAATGTAAATGGATTAAATGCTCCAACCAAAAGACATAG
>NC_041223.1:33007935-33013110 GCF_002837175.3 Physeter macrocephalus | reverse complement strand
CATGCCGCGGAGCGGCTGGGCCCGTGAGCCATGGCCGCTGAGCCTGCGCGTCCGGAGCCTGTGCTCCGCAACGGGAGAGGCCACAACAGTGTGAGGCCCGCGTACCAAAAAAAAAAAAAAAAAAAAAAATAGGGCTGGAGGCAATTTTTACCTTCTTGTTCTATATATTTTTTCTGTATGTCTTTTCAACATCAGGGTAGGCACTATATAGCATGGTCTTATTTCTGTCAAATACCTAGAATGTAACTAGACACATACAAGCTCCATCAAAGCCAGATATTCCATCTTGCTCCTAATTAGACAAAATCAGGGGCATCAAATTTTCCTCTTCTTTACATTAAAACAATTTAACAAGATATTTGGGGAGTGAATAGAATACAAGTTATGCTAACTAATACAAGTCAAAACTAGTATTACACAGAATACTAGAATCAGAAATTTAAAATACACTCTAATTTAGGTGCAGATAACTGCAGGCACAATCACTTCCCATCCATAAAACAATATTTGCACTGGATTTTAAAAACTTTACTGTGAGGTTAAGAGTATTCATATCTTTATTGAGGTAGAGTTGGGCAGAACACCCTAGAAGTCAGCTTAAAGTAAGTGCACAGAGCAGAAAAAATTCCCAGACTAAGAGGATGCTGATATTTCTGTTCCTACCTCAGAACCAGTGCCCTTCAACAAGATACCACCACAGAACAAAGATCTTTAATCCAGTGGATCTCAACCCTGGGTACACAGTACAATCATCTGGAGAGCTTTGAAAACATGTTAATGGCTAGGATTGATCCCAGTCTAACTAATCAGAGTCTATTGCACTAAACACTCAGTATGTATGTAGAGTTTATATTTGCAATAAAATAAAACTTACAATAAGGTTAAGCTGACACATATGATAATTAATAGTATTATTACTGCAGTATGGGCTAATTAAAAAAAATTATGAGGTGGAGATTCTCATGAAAAAGCTCATTGACTGAGTGGAGTCAAGATGGCAGACTAGGAGGACGTGGAATTCGTGTCTCCTCACAACTAGGGCACCTACCAGGCACCAGTGGGGGACCACAGACACCTAAGGGGACGGGAGGAACCCCCATCGACCGGGTAGGATGTGGGGCGTGGGGGGAGTGCAGGGGGAGGAGAAGTGGTGGCGGGATGGGACTGGCGCCCCCGAGGGGCAGCTGGGGGAGGGGAAGGGATCCCACACCCGCAGGGGGATATTGGGTAACAACTGGGAGGGCAGAGGATCAAAAGAGAGTGTGGCCAGGTTTCCCCTGCCCACTTGGACCCCCAGGAACCTGTTGAGATCCCAGGCCTGATCCTCTGCCCACCTAGGCCCCCTCCAGCCTCGGGGGTCCTGAGGGAATGGGAGGGAGGGAGGGTGAGCAAATGTAAAGGCCGGACCTCCGGGACTGGCACCCTGAGAGGTGGCTGGGGGAGGGGAGGATTTCCTACACCCAGCGGGACCCACCCATGGTTAGGGGTCCAGGCTCGACAGGGGAGACCCTGGTGGAGACTGTGGGGGAGGCGTGTGAAGAAATGGAAAGGAACGGGGCCAATGCTTTCCCTTTCCACTTAGGCACCAGGGAGCCTGTTGGGCCTAAACCCCACCCACACACCCTCACCCAGGGCTCTACCTCCAAACTCGGAACTCCACACTCCAGAGGCCCTCCTTTCCATGCAGGTCCTAAGCAGAGGCCCCGTCGCACGCTCAAAGGTCACCCCCCACCTGCCTAGGTCCCACTCCACCTTAAAGCCCACCCCCTGCTTAAATTCCACCCCCCCATAGCCAAGGTTTCATTTTTTCTTTTTTTTTCTTCTTTTAGATTGGGGTTCTCTTTTACCTAGTTGATTCATTGCTGTTGATACTTTTATATTTTTATTTTTCCTAATAAATCTCTTATTTTTTTAACTTTATTTTATTCTTTTTACTTTGTCAGTGATCTCTCCTTTTGGCTTGTTCCCCACACACCTTTTTTATTTTTTTTTTTTCCTTTTTTCTGTTGTGGTTTTATTTTACCTTGTTGCAGTTGTTTCAATTATAGTTTTATTTTTCCTAATATATCTTTTATCTTTCTAATTTTATTATTTTTTTATTCTTTGATATTGTACTGGTCCTTTTTTTCTTTTTTTCTTCCTTTTTTTTTTTACCATGCCAGGAAGCTTGCAGGATTTTGGTTCCCAGGCCAGAGTTCAGGCCCAAGCTCCTGTGGTCCAAACCACTGGACTAACAGAGAAACTCAGACCCCAGGGAATATCAATCAGAGTGAGGCCTCATGGAGGTCCTCATCTCAGCACCAAGACCTGGCTCTATCCAACTGCCTGCAAACTCCAGTGCTGGACGTCTCAGGCCAAACAAACAGTAAGAAAGGACTACAGTACCACCCATCAAAAAAAAAAAATGAAATGACAAAAAAATTTGTAACAGACAAAGGAGCAAGGTAAAAACCTACAAGACCAAGTAAATGAAGACAAAATAGGCAACCTACCTGAAAAAGAATTCAGACTAATGATAATAAAGATGATCCAAAATCGCGGAAACAGAATGGAGAAAATACAAGAAACATTTAACAAGGATCTAGAACAACTAAAGAGCAAACAGTGAGGAACAACACAATTACTGAAACTAAAAAAAAAAACTCTAGAAGGAATCAGTAACACAATAACTGAGACAGAAGAATGCATAAGTGAGCTGGATGATAAAATGGTGGAAATAATTCCCAGGGTGAAGAATAAAGAAAAAAAGAATAAAAAGAATTGAGGACAGTCTCAGAGACCTCTGGGACAGCATTAAACGCACTAACATTCGAATTATGGGGTCCCAGAAGAAGAAGAGTAAAAGAAAGGGTCTGAGAAAATATTTGAAGAGATTATAGTCAAAAACTTCCCTAACGTGGGAAAGGAAATAGTCAATCAAGTCCAGGAAGCACAGAGAGTACCATACAGGATAAACCCAAAGAGAAACAAGACAAGACACATATTAATCAAACTTTCAAAAATTAAATACAAAGAAAAATATTGAAAGCAGCAAGGGAAAAACAAAAAATAACATACAAGGGAATCCCCATAAGGTTAAAGTTGATTTTTCAGCAGAAACTCTGCAAACCATAAGGGAGTGGCAGGACATATTTAAAGTGATGAAACGTAAAAACCTACAACCAAGATTACTCTATCCAGCAAGGATCTCATTCACATTCGAGGGAGAAATTAAAACCTTTACAGATAAGCAAAAGTTAAGAGAATTCAGCACCACCAAACCACCTTTACAACAAATGCTAAAGGAACTTCTCCAGGCCAGAAACACAAGAGAAGGAAAAGACCTAAAATAACAAACCCAAAACAATTAAGAAAATGGTAATAGGAACATATATATCGAGAATTAACTTAAATGTAAATGGATTAAATGTTCCAACCAAAAGACATAGACAGGCTGAATGGACAAAAAAACAAGACCCGTACATATGCTGTCTACAAGAGACCCACTTCAGACCTAGGGACACAGACAGACTGAAAGGGAGGGGATGGAAAAAGATATTCCATGCAAATGGAAATCAAAAGAAAGCTGGAGTAACAATTCTCATATGAGACAAAATAGACTTTAAAATAAAGACTATTACAAGAGACAAAGAAGGACACTACATGATGATCAAGGGATCAAACCAAGAGAAAGATATAACAATTGCAGGAAAAAAACTTTAAAAAATACAAATACATGGAGGCTAAACAATACGCTACTAAATAACCAAGAGATCATTGAAGGAATCAAAGAGGAAATCAAAAAATACCTAGAAGCAAAGGACAATGAAAACACGATGACCCAAAACCTATGGGATGCAGCAAAAGCAGTTCTAAGAGGGAAGTTTATGACAATACAATCCTATCTCAAGAAACAAGAAACATCTCAAATAAACAACCTAAACTTACACCTAAAGCAAATAGAGAAAGAAGAACAAAAAAACCCCAAAGTTAGCAGAAGGAAAGAAACCATAAAGATCAGATCACAAATAAATGAAAAAGAAATGAAAGAAACAAACTGAAAACTCGTTCTTTGAGATGATAAATAAAATTGATAAACCATTAGCCAGACTTATCAAGAAAAAAAGGGAGAAGACTCAAAACAACAGAATTAGAATTGAAAAAGAAGTAACAACTGACACTGCAGAAATACAAAGGATATGAGAGATTACTACAAGCAGCTATATGCTAATCAAATGGACAACCTGGAAGAAATGGACAAATTATTAGAAAAGCACAACCTTCTGAGACTGAACCAGGAAGAAATAGAAAATATAAACAGACCAATCACAAGCAGTGAAATTGAAACTGTGATAAAAAATCTTCCAACAAACAAAAGCTCAGGACCAGATGGCTTCACAGAAGAATTCTATCCAACATTTAGAGAAGAGCTAACACCTATCCTTCTCAAATTCTTCCAAAATATAGCAGAGGGAGGAACAATCCCAAGCTCATTCTATGAGGCCACCATCACCCTGATACCAAAACCAAAGATGTCACAAAGAAAAAAAACTACAGGCCTATATCACTGATTAACATAGATGCAAAAATCCTCAACAAAATACTAGCAAACAGAATCCAACAGCACAATAAAAGGATCATACACCATGAGCAAGTGGGGTTCTCCCAGGAATGTAAGGATTCTTCAATATATGTAAATCAATCAATGTGATACACCATATTAAAAAATTGAAGGATTAAAAACCATATGATCATCTCAATAGATGCAGAAAAAGCTTTTGACAAAATTTAACACCCATTTATGATAAAAACCCTCCAGAAAGTAGGCATAGAGGGAACTTACCTCAAAATAATAAAGGCCATATGTGATAAACCCACAGCCAACAACATTCTCAATGGTGAAAGACTGAAACCATTTCCACTAGATCAGGAACAAGACAAGATTGCCCACTCTCACCACTATTATTCAACATAGTTTTGGAAGTTTTACCCACAGCCATCAGAGAAGTAAAAGAAATAAAAGGAATCCAAATCATAAAAGAAGTAAAACTGTCACTGTTTGCAGATGACATGATACTATACATAGAGAATCCTAAAGACTCTACCAGAAAACTACTAGAGCTAATCAATGAATTTGGTAAAGTAGCAGGATAAAAAATTAATGCACAGAAATCTCTTGCATTCCTATACACTAAT
>NC_041223.1:33007333-33007872 GCF_002837175.3 Physeter macrocephalus | reverse complement strand
AAACACAAAAGACCCCGAATAGCCAAAGCAATGTTGAGAAAGAAAAACGGAGCTGGAGGAATCAGGCTCCCTGACTTCAGACTATACTGCAAAGCTACAGTAATCAAGACTTATGGTACTGGCACAAAAACAGAAATATAGATCAATGGAACAGGATAGAAAGCCTAGAGATAAACCCATGCACATATGGTCACCCTATATTTGGTACAGAGGCAAGAATATACAATGGAGAAGGACAGCCTCTTCAATAAGTGGTGCTGGGAAAACTGGACAGCTACATGTAAAAGAATGAAATTATATCACTCCCTAACATCATACACAAAAATAAACTCAAAATGGACTAAAGACTTAAATGTAAGGCCAGGCACCATAAAACTCTTAGAGGAAAACATAGGCAGAACACACTATGACATAAATCACAGCAAGATCCTTTTTGACCCACCTCCTAGAGAAATGGAAATAAAAACAAAAATAAACAAATGGGATCTAATGAAACTTAAAAGCTTTTGCACAGCAAAGGAAACCATAAACAAGACCAA
>NC_041223.1:32973965-33006994 GCF_002837175.3 Physeter macrocephalus | reverse complement strand
GTGTGGAGAAAAGGGAACCCTCTTGCATTGTTGGTGGGAATGTAAATTCATATAGCCACTATGGAGAACAGTATGGAGGTTCCTTAAAAAACTAAAAATAGAACTACCATACAACACAGCAATCCCACTACTGGGCATGTACCCTGAGAAAACCATAATTCAAAAAAGTCATGTACCACAATGTTCATTGCAGCTCCATTTACAATAGCCAGGACATGGAAGCAACCTAAGTGTCCATCAACAGATGAATGGACAAAGAAGATGTGGCACATATATACAATGGAATATTACTCAGCCATAAAAGGAAGTGAAATTGAGTTATTTGTAGTGAGATGGATGGACTTAGAGTCTGTCATACAAAGTGAAGCAAGTCAGAAAGAGAAAAACAAATACCATATGCTAACATACATATGGAATCTCAAAAAAAAAAATTGGTTTTGAAGAACCTAGGGGCAAGACAGATATAAAGACTCAGATGTAGAGAATGGACTTGAGGACACAGGGAGGGGGAAGGGTAAGCTGGGACGAAGTGAGAGAGTGGCATGGACATATATACACTACCAAATGTAAAATAGATAGCTAGTGGGAAGCAGCCATATAGCACAGGGAGATTAGCTTGGTGCTTTGCGACCACCTAGAGGGGTGGGATGGGGAGGGTGGGAGGGAGACACAGGAGGGAGGGGATATGGGGATATACGTATTCTTGTAGCTGATTCACTTTGTTGTACAGCAGAAACGAACACAACACTGTAAAGCAATTATACTCCAATACAGATGTTAAAAAAAAAAAGTCATTGGCTGGAAAAACTTTTTTTAACCTTAATAAGGAAGAAAAGTCACCTAATTATTTTACTCCCAAGGAATAGACAATATGGGGCTCGCCTAGGATAAAGAAGATGGCCCTAGGGGCTTCCCTGGTGGCGCAGTGGTTGAGAGTCCGCCTGCCAATGCAGGGGACACGGGTTCGTGCCCCGGTCCGGGAAGATCCCACATGCCGCAGAGCGTCTGGGCCCGTGAGCCATGGCCGCTGAGCCTGCGCGTCCGGAGCCTGTGCTCCGCAACGGGAGAGGCCACAACAGTGAGAGGCCCGCGTACGGCCAAAAAAAAAAAAAAAGATAGCCCTATGCAGAACAGGGCCAATGGAACTCCAGCTCTCCTAAGAAGAAATCTCAATGTACAGAAGGCAGATGTTGAGCCATGGCAGGGAGCAGAAGAGACATACATGAGGGTAGGGACTACTTGTTTTATCTCCAGTTACATAACTTACTTAATAATTAGGACAATTCATAATATGGTCCAATTTTGTGTGCTATTTTATTATCAGCTAGTAACCAGTGTGAATGCTCAGATCCAGCCAAGGTTCAAGCCTACTAAGTCTCCAGGCCACACTATGCATGTGTTAGCAGTTGTTTCTCTCACCCCAATGCCCTATGTTTCCCTCAATCTTCTAGGCTCATCTTAGCCGTCTCCCCAGGTGGATTCTCTTCCCCACTCTCCTGCCTCTTGGGTGGTCTTTCTTGTCTGAATCTCCCACGTGGCCTGGTCCAACACTGGCCCTGTGAGCAGTCATCTTATGTCTTGGCTCCTTATCTGTTTTGATTTCCCTATGTCATTGTTGAGTGGAACAGTTTGTAACAAAAATGTTGTAGAAAGTTTTAGGAACATTTGAGAGAGATATAAAACATGAAATGTAACATTCTATGACAGATAAACAAAGGCAGACATTAGTTCCATAAACTAATGTGTTTTCATACATGAAATTGAAGTGTCACATCACTAAGTCCACAAGTTTGAGATATGAAAACTAGTGGGACCCAAATGCAAGAGAGGCAGATCTGGGGATTGGAGTAGAGTCCTCTGTATATACAAAGCATACCTAGGAATTAGACTGTGGCTGTTGAGAATTACTAGATGATCAAACACCACCGAAAAAAAGGTCCCAAAGAAGTTTTCTCAGTATCTCACCAGGCTTCAGCTGCATCGCATGTGGATTCTTTACAGAACAAAGGTCAGAGTTCACATCACACTCAACTGACTTCTGGTTGACTTTTGGAGTCGTTATGAATCATGCCTGCTTTCCTAGAATTTAGGTAACAAATGACACATTTTTCTAGCGGCCCCAGCTTGGAGATAATCTGCGACCTTGAGGGATTGTGATGCTTTTCTAGTCTTGTAAAATGGTGTTGCTTTCTGGTCCGCAAGGAAGAAGAGCAAGAGACAAGTGAGGACTTTGCTATGAAGAACAGCCTTTCTTGCTACCGGTCTTAGTCTTCACATCTAAAGTACCACTACCATCAGCAGTAGTACTCCCACCATCGGAATAGAAAGCAGTGACAAATACCATGCTCTCCAGGGACCTAACTGAAAGACTGTGTTCCACAAGCCTACATTCATTTTATTCTTTTCCACACCCAAGCTTTCAGACTTTACACACTGAAAATGGTATATATTGGGATGCCCAGTTTTTATATTATCAACCCTGAAACTAAATGGCATGTAACCACAGCAACATCTAAAAGTTTCAGTGTTTTTGGAACATAGAAGAGAAAGGAAGCTAGAGGAGGCTTAGACATTTGTTTAAAGAACTTGCCATCATCTTACCATAGGACAGAAAAGGACCTCATAACACATATCTTCAAAATAGGGACCAAATTTCACCAAACTACAAAGTTAGACAGAAATGTTGCTTCTGTGTTATGATGCCAGTACTCTGAGAATCACCTGCTTTACTTTACCTAGGCAAGACTTTCCACTGCTAAGGAAACAAAGTGAACAAGAAGTTCTGAAAAGCCCAATAAAGAGATACATGCCAATGAGCAAGGTGAGATGACATCTCTGAAAATAGTGAACAATGTCACTGCAAGACATGCAAGGACTATGAAGGAAATGCTGCTTTCTTGCTGCAACTGATGGTAACTACCACTAATTCAGAAAATGTTTGCTCCACATTCTCAGCATTTTGATGATTGCTTTTAATTTATGTTTTACAGTTCTGGGCTATCACAGCTGCTATTTAATCTATGAGACTTCCAGAAGAATTTAGTTTCTGAAAGGCATGTGTGAACACATAATCAAGCATAAAGTAGAGGTAAAGATGTGGATGGCATCAGGCACTCTGCTGCGGCACAAATAGGCACCTCTCAAATTCTCCCAGTCCTTGCTTGCCAGTGGGAGATTCAAGAACCCAGGAACTTCTGGGGCCCTGACTAATGAAGCAAAGAAGCATAAAATACATAAATCTTTTATTTCTTCCTATTCCCCAATTCTTCTTGGTATTGAGAGATGGACAAAGACCCAGAAACTTCTGGCCTTTACCCTCAATATTTACACTTATTAGCATGACAGTCACAAAAACAGATCTCATGGAGCTATCATGTCTGAGTCCCTCTTTCTTTTTAATTCCTCATTCATACAAAAGAAAAAGTAATGAGACACTACCTACACAATTGTTGCAAAATGCTTGAGTACTACTATTTTGTGGTTCAGAATTATCAAAATCTGGTAGTTCAGGGTTGAGTGGATCTAGGGCAGCTTTTTAATTAATCCACCTGTATACTACTAGATTTTGAATTCTGACCTCACAGTGAACAGCATACATCCTCAGAGCATCTTCTAAACGGAGATGGAGGTGTAAAATTCACTTCTCAAATCTGGCCCAGAGTGCTGGTTTTATGTGCCTCATGGAAAAAAAAAAAAAAAAAAAATGACTGACAGTCTTCTCCCAACTGTGTGTCACCTAGGCTGTGGCTTGCCAGTTCCTCCACTATGTAGCGTCATAAAAATAAAAATTTCCTATTTGTAAGGATTCAAGTAACTTGATTTATACCAGATTACCATTAAACTGGGTGGCTTAAACCATAAACATTAATTTCTCACAGTTATGGAGGCTGGATGTTCCAGATGAGGGTGACAGCAAAGTTGGGTTCTTGGTGAACGCCCTCTTCCAGGTTTACAGAAGGCTGTCTTCCTGCTGTGTCCTCATGTGCCAGAAGGAGAGCTAGCTAGCTTTCTGGCCTCTTCTTATAATGACACTAATCCCATCCGTGAGGGGTCCACTTTCATGACCTAATTACCTCCCGGAAGTCTTCTCCCTCCAAATACCATCATATTGGGATTAGGGTTTCAACATATGAATTTTGGAGGGACACAAGCATCCAGTCTATTGTACACCTCCAGAAATGACCTGCTACTACTACACAGGGTAGTCCTGGGACAGTTTGGCATTTCTTAGGGGGTCTGTTAGAAATGCTGAATCTTGAGCCCCACCCCGACCTACTAAATTAGAATCTGCATTTTAATAAGATTCCTGGGTGACCTTGAATTACATTTGAGTTCGAGGAGCTCTGGTCTAGGGCCCTGCTATATTTTGTTTAAGTCCTCCAGGAGAATCTAATGTACAGTCACGGTTAAAAAGCACTGTCTTGTCCATTGGCACAGCACAGCGGCTCCTTACCTCCCTAACAGCACCTCTCATCATTCCCAGCAAGTCCATTTCCTCTGCCTCTGTCTCTCACATTCCAAAAATACTTATTCCAAGTAGAATGCCCTATTCCGTTTCAGGTGCCTGTACCTTTGCACATGCTGTTTGCTTTGCTGTGAATGTCCTCTTCTTCTCGTGCTCCATCTTGCTTCAGATGAAATTCTAATCATGTTTCAAAATCCTCCCTCAGTTTTTGTGCAGACTTCCCCCAGGGGTCTTCTCCACACTCACTTCCCTGAAAGGCTTATTTATCCTTCATCTGTGCTTTTTCTGTACCCTGTGCGTATCTATTTCTGCATCTGTTTCTCAATATTGCAGTTATTAACTTATGTATCTTTCCTGTCAGACTCTGAGTTCCCCTAGGCAAGGACAAAATTGCCCCCGCTTCACCCACTGTCTACATAATACCTAGCTCATGGGATATATTTAGTAACTTTTGGACTGAACGAAAGGGAAAAAGAGACTAGAAATCCAGCTTATTTTGATCTCTTCGAAGACGTCCCATTAGATTTAATGGAAATGGGCAGGAGTCAGAGAGTTATTTATCAGTCATGTCAGCCCAGCTCTCCCTGATTTGGTAATTCCTGTTTGGCTGGGTCCACAGATATCTTCCACGGAAGGAAATTTCGGTTCTAGCTCATTACATTTGGGTCCCTGCTCAAGCATTACTTAGTCAAAGTTGAAGGACTTAACTGAAAACCCTGCCTGAAATAGAACCCTCCTATAGCTAACACACACATATGCACATACACACGCCACTCACTCTCTATTCCCCCCTTTTTTCTTGGCATTATTAGCCTTCATAGCACTTAAACATATTTACAATGTAATATCATATGTATTTGTTACTCCCCCCACCATTAGAACGTGAACTCTGTGAGCTGGGAGGCTTGGTCTGCTCTGCTCACCCCTGTACCCCCTGTGTCTACCAGTGCCTGGCACAGAGTAAGCGCTCAGTAAGTATCTACTGTGGAATGAATGAATGAATCCTGACTTAAGTAAGACATCTTTAAGTCATTATTTCCTAAGGTGTTTCCTGTAATGTTAATAGCTGTTACACAAAGAAAGAATTCTGGGCCAGACAGAGTGAAAGGGGTTTTCTTACTGTAGGAGTCCTCATAGCATTTACTATGTTAATGTACACTGGGAATCTCCTATCAAGGACTAGAGTTACAATAAAACACTTCCAAACACACAACCCTTAGGTATGGGGTGTTCTATACACCTGTGGGGTAGGAGACGTGGGATCCTGCACTTCACTCTGAGGGATCTTTGTTGTTTCACTGACCTGGGACTCAGCATCTAAACGTGACAATTTATCACCTATGTTGTCTTTAGCGCAATTCACTGAACATCCCTTTGTTAGCTACGACGTGCTGGATAAGATGTGCTGCCCCTTATCTGAGCTGCGCGTGTGGTAGTGATCACAAACAATACATTAAGTGCGGACCCACTGACATTTTCCCTCCTGAGCATAGGCGGGTGGGTAAGATCACTCTACAACATCTTATAGCAGTAGCCAGACCCAGAAAAAAATCACCGCTAAAATAATTTTTAAATATGAGTGAAACTGTGACTAATTTATAATTACACCCAAAGGCTGAAGCAAAATATCTGCATGCACATATTTAAAGTTCAAGCCAAGTGTTTTTAAAGTGACATTTAGGAAACCTCTACCTGTTTATCTGATTTCATGCCTTACTAGGTACTAAAAAAGGGAAGCAAACAGTTTCAAATAGTGTAGAGGAAAAACGAAGAATAGCATGGAAAAAAAAGTCTTTCTAAAGGCTCGCCAACACATGTTGAGGATGGGACCTTATAAGCCTGCCATCAAGAAAGGGCATTTAAGCAATTCGGTAAAGAGCACGAGATCACCTATCACCAAAGAAAACTGCATTGTGTCACAGCACCCTAGTGTTTCCTTGGGACTTGGAATTCATCCACTGGGACACACACATCTTTTCAAGGGCCAAAGTCACGTGAATGTCCTGCCTCTAGAGCCTTCTTTGACTTCTTGTCTGCAAATAATCTGGATGGAAAACACATGTTCATTTTAGGGAACTTGGGAAAAAATATCACAGGAATGATGACGGCCACCTTGTATGGTGTGATAACAGCTGCCCGGTACCTTAATTGTCATCTCACGAGCAGGTGGGTGTTCCCATCACACATTGTTCAGAGACCACCTGGAGAACGTGAAGAGTCGGGATTCCCACCCAGGTGAGTGAGACCCCAAAGCTGGCACTTGGTCCACCGTCCCTCCCTGCCTCGTGAAAGCAGTAGCCAACCATCAGCTTTCTAGCCTGTTAGGTGTGAGTGGCGCATAAACTTTAATTCTGTTAAAAAAATTGCATATTCAGCAGGAATTGTATCAAAAAGGTCTAAAAAGAAATTGATGCTATTCAAATATTTATCCTGTCCCATGAAGATATATTCAGTCTTTCATTGGACCGTGCATCCTCATTTCAATTAAAAACTCCTATTTAGCCTCTGTGTGTCAGGAACTATGCCAAATGCTGTGTTTACAAGGACAAAAGGGTATGGTCTTTGTCCAGGAGGTGCTTCTAAGGAAGGAATACAAACTTTAAAGTGATCAGTTCCATTATCTACTTTTACAAGTAAAGCAAGAGAAACGTAGAGGATGCTACACATAGAAGGGCTCCTTGCCTGACCCGGAATATCAATGGAGGGGCTTCCTTCCAAAAGAGGGATTTTGAGCAGAGTCTTCAAAAATGAGCAGGTAGAGAAGGGATGGGAACAACACAGCCTGACCCAGGAACCATGCAATAGGCTCTTAATCAACACCTGTTGAATGCATAGCACCCTAGGCAGAAGGGCAGGAGGAGGGGATCACGGGTGGCTCCAGTGATTTTTAACTCACACGGCTGGATGATGGAGCCACTGTCTGAGATAGGACTCGGGAAGGGAGAGAATCTTCTGTCCCACTCCATTCCACAGCCCTGGACAAAGAGCAGGACCAGAGTGAAAATATTTAAAACAGTTACCCCTGCCTTGTCCTCATCTGCCCACACATAGCTGATTGCCTAGGAGGGGACATCTGAGCCACAGTAGACCCCTCAGTTCCTCTTCCCCAGATACTGAAAGGCTGAGTCCGTTGGCTGGAACGACCTGAGCTGTTTTCAGGGAGAACTTCCTCTGGAGGCAGTGCTATGGCCAGCCAGTGTGAACAGGGCAGAGAAGCCCTGAGTAGTAGGATAACCCATCCTCCTAGGAAGAAGCAAGGGACTGAAACAGATGAGGAAAGCAGAAGAGAGACGGAGACAGCCACCATGTGGATCCATGAGACGGAGGGACAGCTTCACCCCTGACTTTCCAGCACCAGCGCTTCTGTACCCAGGGCACTGGGTTTGAGTACATTTGTATTTCTTACACCTATATATATATATGCTAAGGCAAGGGACATGAGCTCATTTCTGGACATGTAACTCTGCGGTGCTTGTGGATAGTGACGGGTAGAAGGTGGTCATATAGATTAGGAGAGACTTTATGATTAGAAGAAAGATATGAGAGTATTGGCTCTGGTTTCCAAACCCTCTTATTTCTCTCCATTTCTAACCCAATTCTGTTTTTTTCCATGCCAGACACTCTAAAGAATGAGAAACACCCTGAAGCACAGGCTGTGTCTTTGATCAGCCTCATGAAAAAAAAGGGGAATAAGAATCCTGCCTGGCCAGCATCGCAGGACCGTATGAGAATGGAATATCATCAGAGGGCTGAGGAAGAGAAACGACCTAGAGAACTTGTAGAAGGTGGCATCCTCATTTCCCACAGGCAGCAAGTAGGGAGAGGAAAGAAGTCCTTGGGCAAGTGGGATTACTGCCTGGAGCAGTGCCGTGTACACGGCGTCACACTGAGTGCTTTCCAGGTGCTCCCGCTGTGCTTAGCACTGAGCAGGTATTATCTGTTTTCAGATAATGGTCCTCACAGGAGCACCATGAGGAATGCACTGTGTTTATTATTCCTGTTTTGCAGTTTGGATACTGATTCACAGTGGTATTAGGGTTGGACCACTGGGACTGATCATCGCCCTTCCTGTCTCTGCTGAACAGTCAGAGAAGGCCCGTCTGCTTTGGGCAGCTTCCTGAAGGGGTCGCTGAGGACGCGTGCCTGACTGCACACCTGGAAGCACATCAAAGACAGCACTTGGGATCAACAAGCACCCATAAGTAGAAAGGAGGTGAATGAAGCCACCATTAAAATGTATGTACATCTTCTGCACCAGAGTTCAGACCAGGAAGACCACGTAGGACATCTCCTCTACCTCCTTGCTCGCCACCCCAAATGGGAACCAACGGCACGGAGGAAGATGGACCCTAACACTGGGACATCTTGGGCAGCTGGAGACTTTGAGCCCAGGGGTGAGAGTGTGAGGTTGAAGGTGGTGGAGAGAGAAAGAGAACAGAGAGGACGCCCAGAGCTGAAGCCCATTTGCAAGAGCTCCTGATCAAAGGTGCAGTGTTTTCTGCACTCACGGGGCCTCTGGGGGCAGGCAGCCAGGGGCTGAGCCTGCTGCCTTTGGTCCCCGGAGCTCCCACACTGATGGCAGTAGATTCTGTGCTGAGGTGAGAACAGCCTATTTGGGAAACCTAGCTAGAAGCCCCTTGACTTCTCTAAATCTCAGTTTAACTCATTCACATGAAAGAGAATAATGCCCACCTTGCAGGACTTCTGTGTGGACTAACCGAGATGATAACGTAAAGGGCCTGTAAAAACTATAAAGGACCACACTCTGGCTTGACTGTTGCCTGACTGTTCTTCTACGCCAGCTGACATCTCTCCTTTCAGTGACGGTACATTTAACGAAAAGCATTTGCTCATCAGCTGTTGCAAACAATAGGTATCACGAGTGATGCGTGAACCGCACAGGCCAGGTGGCTGGAAAATGCTGTATAGGCCGCCATGACTCTCGGACCGTATCTTACCTACAGTCCCCCTCGAAACTTTGTCTGAGCGCCACATTTCTGGGTCTGGTTCTCTAGGTCTATAGTTTTCCTCTGTTCCAGCGTAGCCCGTATATTGAAATACTACAGCCCAAAATCCCAGTGTAGGAATATGAGGAAATGTTTACCAAAGCAGTGCTTCCATCAGGAGCCATCGAGTTAAGACACCAACTACAAAACTCAAATCCGAAACAAAGACTCCACCAAAGGCGTATTCTATAGGACACTATTTACTGAATAAATACCATCTTTGTGGCTACCGCCAATCACTCTGGGCAGTGTAGGGCAGAGAAATCATCTTTTTCCTTAACAACCTGTAATTGAAAGATGCATGATATCATCTCAAAACTTTACTTTTTCAATGTGAAGATCAAAAAGTTTAACCTTCATCTCTTACCAAATATCTTCATCACTTGATTTACAAAAATCCCTTGCAGAAAAACAAATAGCTTCCACTCAGAAATACATTTAAACACACGAAACCTCATAAAAATAAAGGCAAATATTATCGTTTGGATTTCAAATGTTTAGAAGTTGTCAATCCCACCTCTGTTTCAGTACTCTTGGGTCAATCAGATCATTATTATGGTTTTCAACTGGATAGAAAGATGGCGTCTGCTCCCCACGACTGGCTGGACTGGAGGACTGTTCATCTCTGTCACCAAGAAAGAAAAG
This sequence comes from Physeter macrocephalus, assembly GCF_002837175.3. Lineage (NCBI taxonomy): Eukaryota > Metazoa > Chordata > Mammalia > Artiodactyla > Physeteridae > Physeter > Physeter macrocephalus. The sequence goes on along the minus strand of NC_041223.1, from coordinate 32,996,878 downwards.
GTGGGTCAGGAGCTACTCAACAGGGGTCACAACTACAGTTCTCACAGTGGCTCTCGCAGAGAGTAGGAGTCAGCCCGTAGAAACACGATGATCTGTGTCCACTTTTAAGCTTCACTTGAGAGTCCTGACTGAGAGAACTGAAAGAGAAATCCTCTGAGGTCATCTCACTCAGTTCATACATGCCAGGAGAGAGACAATGCCAGTTCACAGTGCTGTTTTCACCAATCCATCGCATTTATAAATGCTGTTATGATAATCCTTTCCTTTATGAAATAATAGTGATGACAGAATGTACTTTTATTGGTTAATATTCTTATTTGGCAAAAAAAACAAAAAACAAAAAAATGAACTCTATGTCAGATCCTTTCTCTATTCCCTGTCATTTTGGGGGATCTTTAATTAGCTGTAAAATTTCATGATCTTTGAACCGCGCTTCACTAACACCCTCATTTTCTAAGTGATACAACTAAAGCCCTGAAAGGAAAACAACTTGCTCACCACCACAAGCTACTCAGTAGCAGCACCAGTTGACCTCAGTTTTCCAACTTCCAACTTTCCAACTTCCTGTCCAGGGATTTTTCTACCAGCTTCAACAAAACGACACCAAGAAGCAACTGCAGATACTCCTACCTATTACATATTCCTATCATTTGCCTAAGTCTGAATAGGATGCCAAATATCCTGTCCAGATGTGACCTGTAAAGTTTTTTTCAAAATAACATACCAGGCAGCCATTAGCCATTAAATGAAATTTACACACAAGTTGAAACCCATCTGCAATCTCTGATCTAGAATGCCATTTTATAAACCATTTAGAAGGAGTCTTAAGCATCATTTATTCTACTCACTTCATTTTACAGTTGAAACTAAGAAAAGTCAAGCAAATCTCCAAGGTTAGATGAGTAGCTAATATCAGAACAGGGATTTAAAATCAAGTGTTTTAATACCTAGCTTCAGGGTTCTTTTTACTACGCCGAGTTTCCTATCTTTATTAAGCACTTCCTAAAAGGGTTTAATTAAGTAGCATATTAAATAAATAGCATATTCTCATACCTTTTTCTATTATCATGATTCCCATAGGACAATATATTTGTCAAGTGACTATATATTTGACAATAAGCAAATATAGCCAATAAACATTTTAACAAACTATAACCTATAAACCCGCCTGCAATTGTGATTTTGCACCAGAATAATTTAATTTGAATGCAAGACAACACATACCTTAGAGTCAACTATTTACTGGGTGAAAAGCCCCCACTCAGTCCCTGGAAAACCAGTGTTCCAAGTCTCGGTTACATTTGAAAATGGCTTTCTTAACCAGGTTAACAAAGCTTAATATTTAGCAAAAAACTATTTTGGTCTGGGAGAAGGAGGAGAGATTTTCTCAAATACTACGATACTCCTAAGACCAGCGTGAATTAACATGGAGTTAAGTACTGTATTACTTTTCACAACCTACAGATGAAGCAACGGGAGTGTCAACATTTAATATAATCAATCCAAGTTGGTGGTAGAACCAGGAATGATGCCCAGGTTTTCTGGCAGTCCAGTTAGTTCTTATTTACTAGAGAACAGTATAAACTGATTTGCAGTGGAAACAAGGGTGTCTGTTTTCTTCCAAGCTCTGCCTAAGGCAATATCAAGATTCCAGTCAACTGAGGGGAACTTCCAGCTCAAAAGTCCAACTCATCCAAGAATGCTGGGAAATTACTTTGAGCTCTAGTTGAGGTTTACACTCTCCCTTTGCTGGAAAGGAGTAAAAGCATACAATGCGAACTTCAACAAAAGCCACATATCTTTTACACAGATATGTCAAAAAAATGTTTAGAAGAAATCCTTCAAATAAATCAAATGGTAGAATCTCCAGACCAACTGTGGACCATTCCTTCAAGTCTACCTATCCCCCTCTTTGTCCCAAATATCCAAATATTCTAGAAGTCAAATTACTTAAGCCGGGTCTCTCTAACATTGTATTGCTTATAAAAGAGCAAGACAGAAATATATAGTTTGACAGATATAACCTGAAAAACTTAAAGTAAAAACTTAGAATGAATTTCACCAAACATCATAATCTTACTTTAAAAATTAATAATTGGCCTGCAGTAATTATTTAAACTTAGAAACCTTGCAAAAAGTCTCAAATACGGAAAAACCAAAACAGAATGCCTGAGATGATCCTGGGGCATAGAATTGCAAAGTGCAATTTTTAGTTTTATAATTCCTGTTATCATTCCTTTTTATTGAAGAAGTCAGTGATAAAAAACAAACAAAAACATCTCTAAACCTCAAAGCCATCACAAATTTTTCTACATGACTTTTGTGGGATGCTATCATAGCATTCAGTACTCCAAGAATACTCTTGAGAAATTAAAAAATCCATTGCAGCAAGAGTCTTTAGCAAATTATATTATGAAGGCCTCTAGAGGAGAATATAAATTAGTTACTATAAGGAATCCTTGGCAAATAAATAAATACACAAATAGTTTTGGGAAAAGCAAAGGAGCAGAAAAAGATGCCTTTCTCAAACACTAATTTTAAGACCTAAGCTGCAGGAGTTCATTTCTGCTGGTGTTATATGTACATTTTAACTGCTTGTTATAGAGCTTCCTATGTAGGAACTCTGGGCTTACAGGTCTTCCTTAACAAACGGAGTCAGTGTTTAAAAAACTGGTGCATTTAAAAATAAAAGTATCTTGACTCATAAAACTTTGCAAAAAGTGTCACTGTACACACAATCTGAAAATGGCCACAATTTTCAAAGAGGTTTAAACCCCAGATGTCACGCTACAGCCATCATCAGGAAAGCACAGCAAAAATAAAGCCATTCCTGAACACTTACTCTGGCGGTGCTTCTGCTTGCGTGACCAGGGCTGTTTCTCCAGGGGACTTCAGTTCTTGACTCTTCTGCTTATATTTTTTAATTAAATCCATTAGAACAGCCTGGTGCCCAATTTTCTTTACTAGTTGCTGAACCATCCGATCATTAAGCGCTAGGAGAGCGGCCCCACTTACTTCTTCCTCTGGGAAAAAGAAAAAAAACTGTCTCTACCTGTCTGCACTGTAAAACACAGCACTCCGAGCAGGCAGAATTATTTCCGGTATTAAAAGATGCATCTAAACTTGTGCTTTGCAGTTATAAAATTATCTGTGTTTTTGACAAAAATAGAACACTAATATTGCATAATTCCAAATCCATGTTTGCTCCTAAGAAAGTACCACAACCTAGAGTCACAATAAAAACTTTTTACTTCCACATGAATGCCTCCCCTCTCCCGAGTCTTTCTAACAGACACTGTTTTGATAAGGAAAAAATATTTTCAGAAAAGTATTCTTCACGGTACCTACCAGGCAACATTCCATACTTGTAAATCCAACGCTACGCAAAGCTGCACAAAAAATGCACAAGCTGCATATTTATAGACAAAAGCAGTATCAAATGCATATATCAAATATGTATTTTAAGTTACTCAAGATTTATCTTATTTGAGATCTTTTTGAAATACTAGATTCTCTCGTGGATACCAGGTCAAACGCAAACTCTGCTACAGTCAGTAGAGAAATGAGTTTCCCACTCCAACAACTCCACATCAATGTTCACATGCATTAGGAAAAAAGAAAAAAATCAGTAACACAGGACACTCAATACCTAGGCTGCTCAATTAACATTTTTGAAAGTGTAAACAACTCACCTTGAAACCTACGAACTAGCTCTCCTAAGTTTTTCTCCACCAACCAACTGCAGACCTGATCAACTGACCAAGTTTCCATTGCTGTAGCCTGTAAATACACCTGTAGAATAAAAAGAGGAGTCTTCAGTTTTTCTTTCTGACTGTTGTTCCTCTATTTATTTCTTTATTTTTACCAATCAGCTCTCTAATCTCAGCCCTTTCTTTGCCAGACTCTTTGAGACTCTCAATGCTAAGCTTCTTTAAAATTATTCTTTTCCCAATACACACTTAGAAGTTGCTAATAAAACAAACACTCTTTTTAAAAATGAGACCAATTTGAACCTATTTCCTGGTCTCATTTCTCAAATTTCTTCACCTTCTCCTACTTTTTTTCCACAGGCATCCCTCAGCTTTACTCACAGCCAGCCAGAGTCATACAATGGTACCCAATCCTGTACCATTAACACCCAGGTTTCTTCACAAAGAAAAGGAAGGTGTGAAATTCACCACTACCAGGCTCATCAGGAAGTTGTTGACATTTACAAAAGGGGTGGTCAGGGGAGGAAGCGAGGAAGGATCAGATAAAAGCTTGACAGAGATACTTAGTAAACCAAGACAGGTTAACCCCTTACTGCTCCCCATGGAGAGGAGAGAGAGCTTGCAGCTACTGCTGATTGCTTTGCTTTAACAAGCTTAGGAAGTCGGAGCCAAATTCTCAGGAGAATCTGAGTGTTTCTCTCCTTCCTTTCAATAATATTCTTACATATTCCATTCAGTTCTAGAACTTTATTGAACACCATTATGATTGGTAAAATAACTAGTACAAACTAACAAATTGATTGAAAACTTAAAAAAAATTAGTCGGTAGATTCAAAATGTGAAGACAATTCAGTATGTCAATAATTGTAAGTGAAAGAAGTATACAAAGTTTGCAAGATATAGTCTTTAACTATTCAGTTATGTTTGTATGCCACTATTCGTCTCTACCACTTAGAAAACTTAAAACAATATGCCAATTACAATAATTTTTCTAATTTCCCTTAGGTAGCTCATCCCTGTGTTTTACAATTCAATCCAAATGACTTTCAGTGGACTGGGGAGAAACTGAAAAAACTTAAAACATTTAAATCTTTTTTTTTTTTTTTTTTTTTTTTTTTTGTGGTATGCGGGCCTCCCCCTGTTGTGGCCTCTCCCGTTGCGGAGCACAGGCTCCGGACGCGCAGGCCCAGCAGCCATGGCTCACGGGCCCAGCCGCTCCGCGGCATGTGGGATCCTCCCAGGCCGGGGCGCGAACCCGGTTCCCCTGCATCGGCAGGCGGACGCGCAACCGCTGCGCCACCAGGGAAGCCCCAAATCTTTTTAACATTACTTTCAATTTCATCTTTCAAATTAAATGATGTAGATTTACTTGTACAGTAAGATACTAACTCTCCCATAAAGACAGAGGGAAAAGCTACTCTTAGAGAAATAGAATCATAAGGAAAGATAAAAACACTTATTAAATCATATATTTAAATTTTATTGCTAGAAGTTCTCAAAATAAATATTATTGTATTTTCCACTTTTGTGTGTTTGAATGTCACAATTTCCAACAGTTAGAATGGTGGAAAGGGAGAACCTGTTTACCTTTCATGCTTGACAATCTGAAAAAATAACAGCCTTCAAAAATCATTTCCTAAAAAACCGGGACACTTCAAAGTAATAAGACACATTCTCGTAAGTATTCACAGACACCAAGTTGCAAAATTGAGAACAGGGTTAAATGTAGACAAACGTCGCCCCAAATTACAGCAGTGGATTTAATTTGCTACGACAGTAGCCTCAACACTCCTCCCCTAGGCTAAGCAGCAAGAGCAGGGTGTGAAAAGTCATTATTTGCGAGACTCTGGTGTAAATTAAAAATCACACCTTCCTGTCACACTTCTGGCTTCCTTGCAAAGAGTGGGACTTAGAAAAAAAATAGAAGAGGGAGAACAAAAAGACGACAATTCTCTAAACTTCAAGATTAAAAGGTATGCAGAGCAGAAGATACTGCCCTGCAGCCATCGATGGATGAAAGGAACTTTGAAAATAAAATGAATCCTTGGAAACCTTTTGGATTTTTTAATTCCCAGATTTCTACAAAATCTACTTCTGGGTAAAACAAAACAGTTATCAAATTATAACCTCATACAAAATAATAAGCTTAAAATAAGTATAGTATAACCCATTTGTTTTTCTGAATATTTCATAAAATAAAATAATATCACGGCCTAGGCGATGTAACATCTTTAAGTACCAACATTAAAACTTCCTCTCACATAAATAATGGATATATTATTTATGATCTTATACATCATAAAGGAATAAAAGATATGGCAAATGTGAAAAGATGTATCCAGCAGCTTTACTGCGTATCCAGCAGTTTCAGAAACATCTGAAGATTTTGAAATGTGAGGGCAAGTATGGTCACTAAATATTTTAAGACACAATAATAAAAAAAGAATAAAAATAATTAATAATAGTATTCTGTTGGGATACTCCAGCCAAACCAGTCTTATTATTTGATTAAATTATATTTCAATTAAATAAATTGGTATTAAATATTAAAGGATCTCATCTAATTAAAGCCAGGAGAGGCAAGACTTTAGCTAAAGCAACCTGAATGTGGGCAAGTCTTATTTAATAAGTTTGTTAAAACTCCAAAGGAAGATAATAATGCAAACTGTTGTGGATGTGGTTTATAATCTTCAAGAGCAATGTAATATATAACGACATCAGCCACAAATAAACACTTTTTAAGAAAATGTAAAAATATTTTGTCTCTTTCCTTTTTGTTTGCACTTTTACTTTTATTTTCCCAGAGTTCCAAAGCTGAGACAAAACAAAAAGATCTTTAAAAACGCTAACTCTCTTGGATCAATTCATCGTCCTGCTCTGGGAAAGGACATCTCCTGCCCTGGCTGTACTTGAAGGAACCAGCCATTTAGCAAAAATCAGGTCCCGTTGGTGAAAAAGAAGGAAAATCGAGGGACAAAAATAAGGATGTGGCTGTCACATGGAGCGATGTCCAGACAGTTCTGTTGGGTAGCAGCCTTGCTTTGACATGAAGCAATGATATCATTGAACTCCATTGGAGCATAACATCTCATCTGCTTTGGGCAGTTGTTCATTCCAACTATCACCAGACCAGGAGGAAGAAAACTGGAATAGTCAACTAGAATACCTTGTATACCTTAGTCATCAAAAGGTTTACTGCCTAGATGAGCTAGGTGAATGGTGATACACCAAAGAAGTTAGAAGCCTTACCAAGAAGATAAGACATGTACATAAGCAGAATATAAACATAGAGTCAATTATAATGGGTGCTGTAAATAACACTAGGGGCTGAATTTTCCCACTCTCCTGGAAAGGAATGCATCTTGATTTGGAATCTGAAAAAAAGATACCGTTTAGGTAGTGAAAGAGCCAGAAGAAATGGGATCAATCGCATGAACTACAGGTAAAAGGTCAGAAATAAGCAAGTTCTGTTTTGGGACCTGAAAATGGACCACACTGCAGAGAATGGTGAGAACATTGCAGAGAATGGTGAGTAGGGAGTGACAGCAGAGAGGGTGGGAAAGATCGCTGGAGAGCTTGGAATACTGAGTTCAGAGTTTATAGATATACTTAAGCTATGAGAAAGAAGTCATTGAGCTGATCATATACACCATGTTTTAGAAAGATTATTTATGCAGCTGAGCCAGATGAATTACAGGAAAGGGTGTTCTTTCTTGAAGTAAATTGCATATGAGAAGGAACGGTTTAACTTTTACTAAACATTCACATATGGACCAATTTTTCTTCATTTTAGGAAGATAGATATTTATATTAGTCTTTCCAAAAAATTTGGAAATAAAAGTTTTAATTTTTTTCATACATCGTGGGCAAAAAGGGAGTGAGATGTACAAAGCTAGCTGATACCATGCAAGTGAAACACACCAAAAGGAACTGTCAGTATACATTAAGGTAAGCCATATGAAATTGCCATTTTTGCACATACAAGAGTCTAAGATCAGTAATTTCTTATAGTTGAACTTATTGATTGAATATTGATTTTCTGAAAACTACTAATAAATCTTGGTTGGTTCCTTTTGTTCAGCAAAACTTATCAGAGGTGTCTGCGATTCACGCCACCTCCAAAATTTGAGGGACAGGAGCACAATAATAGTCATTTACATTTTTTGTTTTTACACTTATAAAGAAAATAAACAGCAATCTATCTGAGAGGTTTAATTAAATTAATGAACAGAAATAGCAATGAATCAGAGTTTCAGGTCTTTTGGGACTTTTGAGTCACAAACATCCAGGTCTTTTGGCTTTTGAGTCAGACTTCTGTGGCATCCTTGCTTCTTCCTAGTTGACTGTCAAAGCTTATTGATCAGCAACATGAACTACATCCTCTGGGTTCTTGCCAGAGAGGGTAACTGTGAGCTGTGCTGTCAACTTTTATCAAAAACTGAATCTGTAACTGAGAAGACTCTTCCAGAATTAATCTATAAATTCCAATTAATATTTAAATGTGTTTATATCCTGTTACTTACTATAGTACTACTGGATAAATAGACAGGAAGAGCTAGAAATGCCTGGCAAAAAGACTTGCATTCCCAGATGTTCAAAAGTATAAAGTTATAATATATATAAAAGCATCGTATTGGAGCAAAAGAGGACAGATTATTGAAACAGAATAGAAACCTGAAAACAGAAATATATGGAAGTATTAAAAAGATGTTTTCTCAAGTTGGTGGTGAAAGAAGGGATCATTCAACAAATTTTGTTGGGACACTACCTCATATCACCTATAAAATAAATTACTCGGATGAGTTAAATAATTAAATACGAAAAATTAAATTTAAAAATTAAATGAATCTGAAATAAGTTTATAAAATAAAAATAAAAGATTGATAGATTTGAACATAAAAAAATGAAAAAGTGTATATATACGTATATGTCATATAAAATTGTAGAGACTATAATAATTCCTTAAAACCAATAAAAAGATAAATATACCAATAGAAAAATAGGAACAGGCAATTCATGAACAAAATTTTAAGTAATTAATTATCTAAAAATGTGCCACATTTTTTGAAATAAAATAATTAAATTAAATATCATTCTTATTTATTCTACTGGAAAAGGTGAAAAAAAAAAGATTAGCAAGAGGTCTAGCATTCTCTTACACATTGCTAAGGGAAGTATAAACTGGTACAATTTATTCTGACGTATTATTCTCATTTTATAGATGAAAACCTTGAAGTTTACAGAAGTAATTCACCTAAGACATCATAGATGGTGAGGGGAAGAGTAGATTTGAACCCCAATCTATCCAACTTTAAAGGCTACTAATATACATCAAAAATCTTCAAAATACTCTAATGCTTTGAATCCAAAATAACATTTCTAAGAATTTACCCTGAGGATATTAACAGAATGAGCAAGAAGATGTTTGCCGAAGCAATAGTTAGAATTGCAAAGAAATCAGACAAACTAAGTTTCAGCAATAGGAACTGACCAATAAATTGTGGTCATTTAATATTTAAGATGGAATATGTAGCAATTAAAGACTGTGTTTTAGAGAAATAGTTGTGAAATATATATAAGTGAAAATAGGTTTAAAATAGTATTATTCAACTTGTACAAAGAATAAAATAAAAATAGAATAACACACAAAGGTAACACAAAGACTGGGAAAACATACTCATAGGTAAAAGTGATTCTTCCATTTTGGTGGAATCAATGTATTTTATTTTTTGATTTGCTACTCTCAAAATCGTTCCCATTAAAGAAGGTTACTGTTATTTTCAGGAAAGTTAGAGTTTTAAAGATAAAATGTAAAAAGTGATATTTATAGATCATTGCTGGAGAGGCCTCAGTCCATCTGTTCTACACCAGAAAATTAAAAGAGAGAGCACTGGATCAGATGCAGCCCATCAAAGTGGTTTTGGTTCCTTTATTCCACTTTAAAAATGGAAGATTTCACCTATAAATCTGGAATATTAGTTTCTTTTGAAAAATCAGATGTTCTTGCAACACTGGATTCATATTTCTGAACGGCAAGAATTTGGGTAGAGGCTGCTCCCTTGAAAGAAGAGTAAGATACTCTCTGAGGAGGTGTAGGGTATAGGAAGCATATAGCAAGTTTGAAACAGGCTGGATCTCGGAAAGCTAATGACTGTCAGCTCTTGAAGGACGAAGGTTTTGAGAAAAGTGTTAAATACCTATATATACATGTATATATATGTATGTGTATACATATATGTGGGTACATAAATGTGCACAATAATTATCTTTGAATACGCTTAGTTCTTAATTAACTTTTTGTTAAGTCCTAGAAGAAATAATACCTATCAGAAAAACATGTGTCACAGCAAACTTAAGGCGGAGATGATAATACATATATTAGAATTTAGGCCTTGAATCAAAGTCAAGAACTCAAAGCTTTGTGCTTCAGAAAGCCCTGGTATGTTGGGGCTTTTGTTTCCTGGTAACTATACTCTTGAAGTAAAAGAGTACAGTTTATTGATCATAGACCCTGACTTGCTGTAATTCTTCTTACATAGCTCAATGTGTATGCAATAGTATAGGTGAGAACTGCTTATCTTATAGCTCTGTATGGTGGCAAGAACTGATGTAATTAAAACATTACAGTTATTAAACTGTTTCTTCGGAGCCACTCTTCTGTTAGAGCATGTGACAGTTGATATCTGCAGCCTCCTAGAAGGTTTAGCTGGTAGAGCCAAGCTGGGCTCTCTTGATCTGTCACACCAAGTGTTGGTCTGACTTTTTAGGTCCCTTCTGGAGGAAGAGGACACAAGGTGAAGGGTCTTCTTAATGCATTGTCACTGAAACCACAGGTGGGTGGTGTGGGGATGAAAAAGGCACAGGACTCTGTAGCTCTCCTACAAGATTTATACAGGTTGAGAGACCAACACTCATGCTTCTGTCACCCCTGGGTTTCTCCGAAGACAGGCTGGAATGTTGAAACATTTTGCTGATACCAAGCTACTCTTCCTAAAACATTGGCCAAAAAGTCAAAGTGGTACCAATTGGTAGTCTACAGTTGACTGGTTAGTCTGAGTGTGTGTGCTTGAATTTGTGTGTGAGGTGTGTGTGTGAGAGAGAGACAGTGAGAGAGAGAGACAGAATGAAACCAAAACTGAACAAGGGAGCAAGCCAGGCTAGGGGAAAGAGTAAGGAGGAGAGGAAGAGATTAGCGTGAATGATAACGAATAAATGATAATGTTACCGAACCAAAGTTGGGTCTGCTGGCTCACTCACAGTAAAGCCAATCTACTGACAGCGGGTTGTGGTGAAGGCAAGTGCAGTGTTTATTGCGGGGCACTGAGCAAGGAGTTCAGGGCAGCTAGTGCTCAGAAAGCCTGCACTCCCCATGGGTTTCATATATATGGAATCTAAGAAAAAAAAAAAAAAGGTCATGAAGAACCTAGGGGTAAGACGGGAATAAAGACACAGACCTACTAGAGAATGGACTTGAGGATATGGGGAGGGGGAAGGGTAAGCTGGGACGAAGTGAGAGAGTGGCATGGACCTATATACACCACCAAACGTAAAATAGACAGCTAGTGGGAAGCAGCCACATGGCACAGAGAGCTCAGCTCGGTGCTTTGTGACCACCTGGAGGGGTGGGACAGGGAGGGTGGGAGGGAGGGAGACGCAAGAGGGAAGAGATATGGGGATATATGCATATGTATAGCTGATTCACTTTGTTATACAGCAGAAACTAACACACCATTGTAAAGCAATTATACTCCAATAAAGATGTTAAAAAAAAAAAGATGTTAAAAAAAAAAGCTGAAAGACAATTTAAAAATAAAAAGAAAGAAAACATTTTTTAAAGGCCAGGTGAGGGAGGGGTGTCGCAGGGTGTGTGATCAGCTCGTGCTCATTCTCTAATTGGTTGATGGTAAGGTACCGGGGCTGTGTCACAGGGATTATTATCAATCTTTAGGCTCCGGGAGGCCTGAGGGCTATGTGCTCATGGTCATCAAGTAGTTAGCATCTTCCATTTGGTGGGGGGTTTCACATCTCTAAAACAACTGGTAAATGTGCATCAGATAGTATTATCTAGGTACTTCAGAGAGGAACTAGAGCCGAGGATAGGGGGCAAGGGTCTGTCCCAGAAAGGCCCCATAGGGTCCTGCTCAGTTACAATAAGATAATCACAATAAGATAAGATAATCATATTGGAAATAAAGACTGTAGGAATGTAATAAAGTTTTCATGTTAAACATGGTAAACACGTTTTTAAAATTTGTTTCATGGTAAATTTGTAAAACTCTCTACATTTCAGTCTTAGCTCTTATCCTACTCACTTCTCCCATTCTTTGATTGCATCTGAGAACAAATGTGGCACACCAGAGTAACGGTGAGAGTAGTTTGGGGGAAGAGGAAGAAAAATAAATTGGATTCAGAAATTAGGTCTTCCCCAAAAGATTAAAATATGAAAAAAACAATCCATATTTCTGCAACCAGGCCTAAAACTAATTTGTCATTTCAAATTTCTTGGCATTTAGAATACAGCTTAAAAAATGCTTGTCTGGGCACTTGTTCCTAGTAAAATGCTAAGGAGAGATGCCTAAGTGAATTCAGCTGTCATTCTGCTATTGGCTTAATCCTAGATTCATTGTCAACTGATCACATGACCCTTTGAATCCAATTGCCCAAATCCCCTGTTGAGTTATCCACATCAGGTTGTTCTCTTCCTAGTACAGTTTTCCATCCATTGTTGCAGAAATATTTGCAGTTATTCAGCACAGCATCAACTTTCCCGAGAAAGAGTATTAGTGAAGCTGTCACCTGGTGGGGCCTGACAGGCAGACCAGGGGCGGAGAGGGGTAAGAGGTGTTGCTGAGGGGTGTCTGGGTGCTGCGATTACCTGCTTCTCTCTCAGTTGAACTCAGAATTCAGAATTTGATCTCAGAAATGTATTTCCCAATTTATCTAATATAAGAGTCAACCGGGTGGACTTCATGAAAATATTGATTCCCAAGCTTTTTCCCAGAAGATTCTGATTCAGGTGGCTTGGGGTAAGACCCAGTAATAAATATTTCTTTTTTGTTTTGTTTTGTTTTGCGGTACGCGGGCTTCTCACTGTTGTGGCCTCTCCCGTTGCGGAGCACAGGCTCCGGACGCGCAGGCTCAGCGGCCATGGCTCACGGGCCCAGCCGCTCCGCGGCATGTGGGATCTTCCCGGACCGGGGCACGAACCCGTGTCCTCTGCATCGGCAGGCGGACTCTCAACCACTGCGCCACCAGGGAAGCCCAGTAATAAATATTTTGAATCATTTCCAGTGGCTCTTCTAATTAGCCAAGTTTGAGAAGCAATTGAAATAGTCATCATGACTTATTTCCAATTTTTAGGGCGCAACAGGTCAAAGTTTACAAACCATCCTAACATGTCATTAGGCATAAATTATATCATAGAAAAACTTTTTAGCAATTTATAAAAATAATCATGTAAATATCACTGAAATTAATGTAGTGCTATTGTATTTACAAGGATTTTTCATAAAACTAAGAAAGTAAAATAAATGTAGTAACCTCATTTAAAAAACTATTTTTCGTTGTGGTTAAATATATATATATATATATATATGTATAACATAAATTTACCATTTTCACCCTTTTTGTGTGTGCAATTCAGTGGCATTATGTACATTCACACTGATCACAGCAATTACTGTGATCAATCTCCAGAACTGCTTTATCAGCCCAAACTGAAACTCTCTACTCATTAAATAATAACTCCTATCCTTCACCCTAATAACCGCCATTCTACCTTCTCTCTCTATGAATCTGACTATTCTAGGTACCTCATATAAGTGGAATCATAGAATATTTGTCCTTGTGTATCTGGCTTATTTGACTTAGTATAATACTTTCTGTGTTGTATTATCCTTCCTTTTTAAGCCTGGATAATATTTCTTTGTATATTTATATCACATTCTATTTATTCTTTCATCTGTCAATCGACATTTGGGTTGTTTCCCCCTTTTGGCTGCTGTGTGTAATGCTGATATGAATATGGGTGTACAAATATCTGTTCAAGTCCCTGCTTTAGTAACTTGATTTTCATGGTTTTAAATGTCAGAGGAATCATTCAACATACTCTGATTTCTTTCTACTTCATTAGCAGACATGGAGACCTTACATGGATCATCCAGGTCTGGCAAAATCCTCTCATTTCCTAGATGGAGAAAAAAAGGGTTTCAGAAATGTTAAGGGACTTGCCCAAGGATGCACAGCTAGTTGAATGAGGATGCACTTTTTATCAGGCCCAGTAAGGCAAGTAAAATGAATTATATTTAATGAGACCAACCTATAAGGCACTTTCATCCTAAAAAAGACTAGAAGCCCTTGCATGGTGACAACTATGTCTTTTCATTTGTAGTCCCTCTGCTGAACACTAACAACAAACACATAATAGGACCTCAAAGGTTATTGAGGAAACATTTCAATGCACAGATACACTAACATCTATTGTGTGAATATGCTTTGAAGGAAAAGACATACAGGTTGTAAACACAAGGGCAGTTGCTTATCTTAACCTAGAGTTGCCCAGCTGCAGTGTCTGAGCACTCTGGTTGCCTCCAATCTGTTGACAGGCGATGAGAACTGACTTCTCTCTTTGCCATAGCTAGCATTTCTTCTAGGTGTACAGAGGCTTCAAACACTCTCATATTTAGCCCATTGCTCTCTAAAAAATTTTTTTTTCCTCTGTATGTCATGATGTGAAAAAGTTTGAGAAGCAAAGGGTAGTCTAGAAAATGGAGCTTGGAAGGACCAGGAGGAGATGGATATAGCAATGCTTCAATCATTACCTTTGACTGCATATTCCTCTCCAGGGGACTGTGCCCAGCTTCCATGCCAGTCCAGTTAAACAAGAATTTCTGGAGGCGGCGTTCACAGGCATTAGTAATTTGTAAAGCTTTCCCAAGTGATTCGAGTGTGCATCAGGGCTGAGAACTGGTATAAAGCGAGGCAGAGAGAACAGACTTGCAGAAACAAGAAAAGACTTTGCCATGGAAACACTTCCTTTTTGAGCCTCCTGTTGAATTGTATGCCATCAACTCAAGAGAGGCTCTCCTGGAGGCCTGCAGGTGAGAGGTGTGAGAAGACAGTGCTCAGCAGAGGCATTTCTTTGTGCATCTGGGGTAATTCCCAAGCCCACATTTCTCCCTCCTCACTACCAGCCCTCTCCCAAGTAGGCTTTGGGCTCATTGCCACTCGGGAGGAACATGGCAGTGTAGAAATCAGAAATGAGCACAGGTGTTCCTAGTTATTATAAACAAAAGCTTGGGCCCTAAGGGAAGTTTAGGTACTTAGACTTAGAGAGAGTGTCCTGGTAAAACACGAAGAGAGGAGGACTTTCCCCAGACTGGAGGGAGAGTCCTCTCGGGGGTGGGGGGTTACCTCTGCCATCTCAGTAGCACTGACAAGGAGAGAGCAATACCGGGGACAGCACTGCTGTGCTGTGAGTCTGCACAGATGTGACCTGGGAGGCCTGGGCCAAGTTTCGCGTGCCCGATCGTGGCCCAGATGTAACAGTGAGCCTCTGGACCCAAGGACCGTGTCAATGGGCACAGTGGATGTTGTGATGGGAAATTGTGTATCTAACCACCAAAGGCCAGATGCCACCTGTCCCCTCCCCCTCAATATTTCAGTGCCCAAGTTATGGGATCCATGGCACAGGCCTAGGGATTAGGAGTGCGGTTGGTTGTCTTTCTCCTTACTCTGGTGGAACTGGGACCCAGAGCCTGGTATTTAATTGCTATGAAATAATGAAAAATTGATACCTTACACTACTGATTTATTGGATGGAGGTTTATGCCTGTGTGTTGACACATTTTATATTAAGTCATAGGAATTAAGAGAAATGGGGTGGTAAAGCATGAATTCGGTGCACTATAACATCATATTATGCTTCTATTATGACATTCATCACATAGAAATAATATTGTTTGATCATGAACCTGGGTTTTCCCAGGTTTTTGAGGATAAGGACTGTGTATTATCCAGCTTTGTATTTCTAGCACTTAGAACTATGCCTGGCACAGAGCAAGCCATCAATTAATTGGAGTAATAAACTGCATAGCTCCTTATGAGCAAATTCATAGCTAGCAAACTGAATAGTTAGTAAAATGCAGAGCTCCCTACTCCCTATGAGTCAATGAACTAGTATAGTAGACGCTATACTAGCTAGTATAGGAGACGCTCAAAGAAAAAAAGTCAGAAAACATCCCCACAGCGACAATTTTAATGGTTATCAAACTGCAGACTCTGAAATATAGGCAAGTTTCATGGCTGGAGAAATTATTTTGCTCTAGTCATAGTTCATAATACAAGTACTTGCTCATACAAATACTATCAAATGTTTGACAATAAGTTGTGATCTGTTGAGGAGCCAAAGTTTAAAAATAAAGAATGACCCCATGGTATTATGTCTTACTCATGTAGTAGAAGCTGTGATGCAGGACAGTGTCAATTAAATTACTAAAGAGAAGAACAGAGTTCTTTCCACCAAGTTCCCTAAAGAGTTCCTAAGAACCTAAATGCTGAAGCGATTCTTTTGAGCCCATTGGATGAATGGTATGATATTGGAACTCTTTACACTTAGAGCATTAATGTCAAACCCAAAGGACTCTCTGGTGGGAAGGGGCCACCAGAGAGTTCAGCAGGCTGGGGCCTGCTGTATGTTCAGCAGGCTGGGGCCAAGCAGGGGCAAGGGGACAGGGGACTGTCAAACTCCTAGAGCCACGGCCAGGACAGGGTCTGCTGTGCTCACGGCTATGGTGATGCTTGTCCACCTCTCGTGTGCAAAACCCCAGGAGCCTTCCTGTTCAGCTGGAGGACGACGGCTCCTTAACAAATGTTTGTTGAATAAGCTGAATGAACAAATTCAGTCCTGGTTAAAGAAATCTTATTAACATCTTGTGGTCAAGATATAGAAATATGGATTGGATGCCAAGATAGTAAGGAATTTTTTAAATGGGGGAATAATCATACCTGAAAAGTTGTGATAAGGCAAAATCAAACCTGGGGGAATATCCCCAGTGTCTGTCACCTCAATTCAGCCTGTAGTCACATTTCATTTAAGAGCGTTATCAGTGACTTAGAAAAGAAAACAAAGATTTCAAAGACCTTAACAATTGTATGTATGTGTGTACTGTTTTTATTTTATTTATGACTATAGAGATAACATTATCATTATAGGAAATGTCGAAAACATATAAGATAGGTAGAAAAATATGTATATGTTTTAATACAGTTAAGACTATAGGACACAGTTATTTTTATTTTTTATTTCTGCCATTTCTCCTGCTATTAAAAAATTTCTCCACCTTATTCAACTATGTAAAATATAATTTTTAATGGGTAGCATTTCAACTTATGAAAGTATAATTAGCCTACCCCAAATATTGAATGTTTAATTTGTTTCTGGTTTTGTGTGGGTGTGTTGGCATTAAAAATAATACTACAATAAACTTCTTTATTCATGATGGCTCACAGATATTTCAAGGATTAGTTCCTTGACTAATTAAGACTGGTCAGTCAAAGGTATAAACAGTTACAAGGTTTTCGATTTTTTTTTTCCAAATTGCTTTCTAGAAGGGATATCTCCCCAACTTCCCTACATAACAGCATAGACTAGTGCTGAACAAAAGAACTTTTATTGTTAATAGAAATGTTTTATATCCACTTTGTCTAATGTAGTAGCCCCTAGTTACATATGGTCATGAGGCATTTGAAACGCGATTAATGTGGCTGAGGGAATAAAATTTTAATTTTATTTAATTTTAATTAATTTTCACTTAAATAGCTACATGTGGCTTTTGGTTACTGTACTGGATAGCACAGGGAGAGAATTTCCGTCACTATGAGGAATGTATAACAGAACTTGTCCACCCATAACCTCTCATGTCTAACCATTATAGTGAGGGAAATGCTGACTTCCACTTTCCTGGGGGTTTTCTCTAGCAACTAGAGCCCATGATGCCCAAGGCAGGCTGCAAGCACAACAGTCTTAACAATGGACTAATAGAATTTGGTGTATAAATACTCCTGTGGGGTTGGGGAAGTCCACTATAGAGATCTCAGCAGCACAAGTTCACCCAGACTTCAAGAGTTCCCAAGCAGGATTAAGTCTGGTTACTTATTGTGGTGACAGGCTTGTTAATTCACC
This sequence comes from Physeter macrocephalus, assembly GCF_002837175.3. NCBI lineage: Eukaryota > Metazoa > Chordata > Mammalia > Artiodactyla > Physeteridae > Physeter > Physeter macrocephalus. The sequence continues at coordinate 32,978,986 of NC_041223.1, read as the reverse complement.
TTTTATAAGCTGTCTTACATTGCCTTTTTCATTTCTCTACTTCTATCCTCGTGTTTCTTTGCATCCAAGTTCTCTCAGAATCTGCTTGGGAAACCAAAACTAAGAGTGCTACCAGTTCCAGAAATGTACCTACATGTTGGGACATGTATGTTCTGAGAGCATACGGTGAAAACTGTAAGACAAGGAGGAAAAAAATTGAAGACAGCACAGATCAATGGAAAGATATACCCTACTTGTGAATTGGAAGGATCAATATTATTAAAATGCCCAAACAATCTAAAAATTCAATGTAATCCCTGTCAAAACACCAAAGGCATTTTTTACAGAAGTAGAACAAGTAATCCTAAAATTTGTATGGAACCACAAAAAAAAAAAAAAAAAAAAAAAAAACACCCCAAAACAAAAAAAAACCTGAAATCTGAATAGCCAAAGCAATCTTGAGAAAGAAGAACAAGAGGAGGTATCCCACTCCTGGACTTGAAACTATACTACAAAGCTACAGCTATCAAAACAGTAAGGTACTGGCACAAAAACAAGCACATAGATCAGTGGAACAGAATAGAGAGTCCAGAAATAAACCCACACTCATTTGGTCAATTAATCTATACAAAGGAGGCAAAAGTATACAATGGAGCAAAGACAGTCTCATGGACAGCTACATGTAAAAGAATCAAACTGGACTACTTCTTTACACCATATACAAAAATAAATTTAAAATGGATTAAAGACTTAAATGTAAGACCTGAAACCAGAAAACATAGGCAGTAACCTCCTTAATATTGATCTTAGAAATATTTTTTGGATATGTCTCCATGGACAAGGGAAACCGAAGCAAAAATAAATAAATAGGACTACATCAAATTAGAAAGGTTTTGCACCATGAAGGCAACCACCAACAAAACGAAAAGGCAACCTCCTACTGAGTGGGAGAAGATATTTGTAAATGATATATCTGATAAAAGATTGATATCCGAAATACATAAAGAACTCATACAACTCAATATAAAGTATGAGTAAATGAGCAGAAGACCCGAATAAACATTTTTCCAAAGAAGACATGCACATGACCAACAGGGACATGAAAGGATGCTCAATATCTCTAATCATCAGAGAAATGCAAATCAAAACCACAATGAGATACCACATCACACCTGTCAGGATAGCTATTACCAGAAACACAACAAATAACAAGTGTTGGAGAGGATGTGGAGAAAAGAGAACACTTGTACACTGTTGGTGGAAATGTAAATTGTTGCAGCCACTGTGGAAAACTGTATGGCAGTTCCTCAAAAAATGAAAACTAGAACTAACATACAACCCAGCAATTCCACTTCTGGGTATTTATCCAAAGAAAATGAAAACACTAATTTGAAGAGATAGATGTACCCTTATGTTTACTGCAGCATTATTTACAAGAGTTGAGATATGGAAGCAACCTAAGTGTCCATCGATAGATGAATGGATAAAGAAGAAGTGGTATATATATATACAATGGAATATTTCTCAGTCATAAAAAAAAATGAAATCTTGCCATTTGAAGTAACATGGTTGGACCTGGAGGGTATTATTCTAGGTGAAATAAGTCAGACAGAGAAAAACAAATACTGTGTGACTTCACTTATATGTGGAATCTAAAAACAAAACAAATGAACAAAAAAAACAGAAACAGACTTATAGATACAGAAAACAAACCGATGGTTGCCAGATGGGAGGGGGCAGGGGAACAGACAAAAGAGGTGAAGGGGATTAATAGGTACAAACTTCCAGCTATAAAAGAAATAAATCATGTGGATGTAATGTACACACAGGAATACCAAACTATTGTAACAACTTTGTGTGGTGGCTGATAGTAACATTTCATAATGTATAAAATTATCAAATCAACTAGCAAATGTTGACACAGCATTAATTGTTATTTTCTTAACTGTGATTTTTAATAATGGTGTGGAGTGCTATTTGCTAAGCGGGGCCACTTTGTATATGAAAAACTGGAACATCTTCCAAGCTATTTAACAGAAGAATTAGCCAGTGGGGAGAGTAAAGAGAGCATTTCACAGATGTGGCACTGGTCTTGGTTCACTCACTGTGACACGAGCTGAGCCTGTACTGTTTCTGATAGGCAAAGACAGGCCTGGCTGGAAAGTTTGGAAGAGCAGTCCAATGAGTTTGTCAGGCCACGAGGTCTGAGGACACAGTCCTTCATAAAACTGACCACCCTTCAGAACCAGCAACAAGTTCAGGGGTCCCCAGGGCCACCCTCACTTCTGACCAGCTAGGTACAAATTTGGATGTTCCCACAACCACTTTAGGTTCCATAATTCACTAGAAAGACTCACAGATCTCACTGAAAGTGCTCTACATATGATTACAGCTTTATTATGGCAAAGGGATACACATTAGAAGCAGCCAAAAGAAGAGACACATAGGGCACAGTCTGTGAGGGTTCCAAATGCAAAGCTCTCATCCTCAGGATGTGGTCCCTTCCCAGTATTGAAGCGTGACAATACTCAGAACGTTGATGACCAGAGAAGTTCACTCAGTTTTTGGTGTCCAGAGTTTTATTGAGGGTTCATTATGTAAGCAAACTTGATTGATTCACAACAAAGACACTCTTATCACTTGGCAAATTCCAAGTCTTAGAAGTTAACTCCCAGGGGCAAAGTCCAGCCAAATCCTTGATGATAATGACAGTAATTGGACTGAAGTTCAGTGAGTCCATGGGATCCATAATCACTGGAGACGTACAGCATAATGTGTGGACCCAGTGCCCTCATCTCCCTGATCACTCTGAAAGCTTTTGGTTTCAAAGACTAAAATGGAAATAACAGAAGGAGAACTCTATCACAGTTCACAGCAGACCACAGCTATGGGACTCTTCATAAACTACTGAAAATGATCTAAGTTTGCCATATTGCATGGCTGAGCTGACCTAGATGGAGGGCAGGGGAGATGTGAGAACCTTCTTTATATTCTACAACCCAATTTGCCCTTGAAGTTCGCTGCATCCAAGGGAGAAAAAAGACAAGGGAGGAACAGAAGGAGCAGGAGGCAAAATAGAAACCTTCCCTTTCCTCTGACTTCTTTCAAAGAAACAAACACCAGCAACCAAATTCTGTTTATTCATTTGTAAAATCAAACGGAGGTAATACCTGAGTTCAGGGGGTAATTTACTTCATATGTCACCTAGGGTTCTTCTTTCCTATTTGGGACAAGGAGCCATGTCAGCATACAAATTATTCTTAGTCAAGTTTGGCCCAGCCTAGAGATGGCCCAGGTTGGTTAGGAGTTTTGATTTGCATGGTGAAAACTGCTTAGAAAAAGAAACTGTCACCAAATGGATCTGTCATCTTGTATAAAGCCCATGATTATTAGGCAGCCTTAACTCTCTGATTTGTTAATGATCACTGACACTTAAAATTTCAAGCTCAAAATGGAAAGGATTTGATTTAATTTTCAGATTAGCAAAAGCTTCACACCATCCTACCAGTAATCTAGCAATGCGAATGAATAGCAAAAGAGGTCATTAAGGATTCTGAGTTGAATGGAAAAATAAATGTCAAACATTTGCTTGAGGAGAGTACTTCAAGATGGCGGAGGAGTAAGATGTGGAGATCACCTTCCTCCCCACAAATACATCAGAAATACATCTACATGTGGAACAACTCCTACAGAGCACCTACTGAATGCTGGCAGAACAAAAAATACTCCTACAGTGGAACAACTCCTACAGAGCACCTACTGAATGCTGGCAGAAGACCTCAGACTTTCCAAAAAGGCAAGAAACTCCCCACGTACCTGGCTCTGTGGCTGACAGTGTCTTTGTGCTCCTTCCGGATGTCAGGCCTGTGCCTCTGAGGTGGGAGAGCTGAGTTCAGGACACTGGTCCACCAGAGACTTCCCGGCTCCACATAATATCAAACGGCGAAAGCTCTCCCAGAGATCTCCATCTCAATGCTAAAACCCAGCTCCATTCAACGACCAGCAAGCTACAGTGCTAGACACCCTATGCCAAACAACGAGCAAGACAAGAAAACAACCCCACCCATTAGCAGAGAGGCAAAAACCCACCAGACCAAACAAATGAGGAGGAAATAGGCAGTTCACCTGAAAAAAAATTCAGGGTAATTATAGTAAAGATGATCCAAAATCTTGGAAATAGAATGGAGAAAATACAAGAAACGTTTAACAAGGACCTAGAAGAACTAAAGAGCAAACAAACAGTGATGAACAACACAAAAAATGAAATTAAAAATTGTCTACAAGGAATCAATAGCAGAATAACTGAGGCAGAAGAATGGGTAAGTGACCTGGAAGATAAAATAATGGAAATAACGACTGCACAGCAGAATAAAAAAAAGAATGAATAGAACTGAGGACAGTCTCAGAGACCTCTGGGACAGCATTAAACGTACCAACATTCAAATTATAGGGGTCCCAGAGGACAACATTAAATGCACCAACATTCGAATTATAGGGGTCCCCGAAGAAGAAGAGAAAAAGAAAGGGACTGAGAAAATATTTGAAGAGATTATAGTTGAAAACTTCCCTAATATAGGAAAGGAAATAGTCAATCAAGTCCAGGAAGCACAGAGAGTCCCATACAGGATAAACCCAAGGAGAAACACGCCAAGACACATAATAATCAAACTGTCAAAAATTAAATACAAAGAAAACATATTAAAAGCAGCAAGGGAAAAACAACAAATAACACACAAAGGAATCCCCATAAGGTTAACATCTGATCTTTCAGCAGAAACTCTGCAAGCCAGAAGGGAGTGGCAGGACATATTTAAAGTGATGAAAGGGAAAAGCCTACAACCAAGATTACTCTATCCAGCAAGGATCTCATTCAGATTCGACAGAGAAATTAAAATCTTTATAGACAAGCAAAAGCTAAGAGAATTCAGAACCACCAAACCAGCTTTACAAAAAATGCTAAAGGAATTTCTCTAGGCAGGAAACACAAGAGAAGGAAAAGACCTACAATAACAAACCCAAAACAATTAAGAAAATGGTAATAG
>NC_041223.1:32921748-32973942 GCF_002837175.3 Physeter macrocephalus | reverse complement strand
GACTGAAAGGGAGGGGATGGAAAAAGATATTCCATGCAAGTGGAAATCAAAAGAAAGCTGGAGTAGCAATCCTCATATCAGACAAAATAGACTTTAAAATAAAGACTATTACAAGAGACAAAGAAGGAAACTACATGATGGTCAGGGATTGATCCATGAAGAAGATATAACAATTGTAAATATTTATGCACCCGGCATAGGAGAACTTCAACACATAAGGCAAATGGTAACAGCCATAAAAGGGGAAATCGACAGTTACACAATAATAGTAGGGGACATTAACACCCCACTTTCACCAGTGGACAGATCAACCAAAATGAAAATATATAAGGAAAATAAGCTTTAAATGATACACTAAAGAAGATGGACTTAATTGTTATTTATAGGACATTCCATCCCAAAACAACAGAATACACTTTTTTCTCAAGTGTTCATGGAACATTCTCCAGGATAAATCATATCTTGGGTGACAAATCAAGCCTTGGTAAATTTAAGAAAATTGAAATCGTATCAAGTATCTTTTCCAACCACAACGCTATGAGACTAGATATCAATTACAGGAAAAAATCTGTAAAAAATACAAATACATGGATGCTAAATAATACACTAGTTAATAACCAAGAGATCCCTGAAGAAATCAAAGAGGAAATCAAAAAATACCTATAAAGAAAGGGCAATGAAAACACAATGACCCAAACCCTATGGGATACAGCAAAAGCAGGTCTAAGAGGGAATTTTATAGCAATACAATCCTACCTCAAGAAACAAGAAACATCTCAAATAAACAACCTAAACTTACACCTAAAGCAATTAGAGAAATAAGAACAAAACCCCCCAAAGTTAGCAAAAGGAAAGAAATCATAAAGATCAGATCAGAGGGCTTCCCTGGTGGCGCGGTGGTTGCGCGTCCGCCTGCCGATGCAGGGGAGCCGGGTTCGCGCCCCGGTCTGGGAGGATCCCACATGCCGCGGAGCGGCTGGGCCCGTGAGCCGTGGCCGCTGGGCCTGCGCGTCCGGAGCCTGTGCTCCGGTATGCCAGTAAAATGGACAAACTGGAAGAAATGGACACATTCTTAGAAAAGCACAACCTTCTGAGCAGGAAGAAATAGAAAATATAAACAGACCAATCACAGGCACTGAAATTGAAACTGTGATGAAAAATCTTCCAACAAACAAAAGCCCAGGACCAGATGGCTTCACAGGCAAATTCTATCAAACATTTAGAGAAGAGCTAACACCTATCCTTCTCAAACTCTTCCAAAATATAGCAGAGGGAGGAACAGTCCCAAACTCATTCTATGAGGACAAGGCCACCATCACCCTGATACCAAAACCAGACAACGATGTCACAAAATAAGGAAGATTTTTTTGACATCAAGCCAATATCTCTGATGAATATAGATGCAAAAATCTTCAACAAAATACTAGCAAACAGAATACAACAGCACATTAAAAGTATCTTACACATTGATCAAGTGGGTTTTACCCCAGGAATGCAAGGATTCTTCGATATATGCAAATCAATCAATGTGATAAAGCATATTAATATATTGAAGGAGAAAAACCATATGATCATCTCAATAGATGCAGAAAAAGCTTTCAACAAAATTCTACACACATTTATGATAAAAACCCTCCAGAAAGTAGGCATAGAAGGAACTTACCTCAACATAATAAATGACAAACCCACAGCCAACATCGTTCTCAATGGAGAAAAACTGAAACCATTTCCTCTAAGAACAGGAACAAGGCAAGGTTGTCAACTCTCACCACTATTATGCAGCATAGTTTTGGAAGTTTTAGCCACAGCAATCAGAGAAGAAAAAGAAATAAAAGGAATCCAAATCGGAAAAGAAGAAGTAAAGCTGTCACTGTTTGCAGATGATATGACTATACATAGAGAATCCTAAAGACACTACCAGAAAACTACTAGAGCTAATCAATTAATTTGGTAAAGTAGCAGGATATAAAATTAATGCACAGATATCTGGTGCTGGGAAAACTGGACAGGTACATGTCAAAGTATGAAATTAGAACACTCCCTAACACCATACACAAAAATAAACTCAAAATGGGTTAAAGACCTACATGTAAGGCCAGACACTATCAAACTCTTAGAGGAAAACATAGGCAGAACACTCTATGACATAAATCACAGCAAGATCCTTTTTGACCCACCTCCTAGAGAAATGGAAATAAAAACAAAAATAAACAAATGGGATCTAATGAAACTTAAAAGCTTTTGTACAGCAAAGTAAACCATAAACAAGATGAAAAGACAACACTCATAATGGGAGAATATATTTGCAAATGGAGCAACTGACAAAGAATTAATCTCCAAAATTTACAAGCAGCTCATGCAGCTCTATATCAAAAAAACAAACAACCCAATCAAAAAATGGGCAGAAGACCTAAATAGACATTTCTCCAAAGAAGATATACAGATTGCCAACAGAAACCTGAAAGAATGCTCAACATCACTAATCATTAGAGAAATGCAAATCAAAACTACAATGAGGTATCACCTCACACCGGTCAGAATGGCCATCATCAAAAAAATCTACAAACTATAAATGCTGGAGAGGGTGTGGAGAAAAGGGAACCCTCTTGCATTGTTGGTGGGAATGTAAATTGATACAGCCACTATGGAGAACAGTATGGAGGTTCCTTCACAAACTAAAAACAGAACTACCATACGAACCAGCAATCCCACTACTGGGCATATACCCTGTGAAAACCATAATTCAAAAAGAGTCATGTACCACAATGTTCATTGCAGCTCTATTTACAGTAGCCAGGACATGGAAGCAACCTAAGTGTCCATTGACAGATGAATGGATAAAGAAGATGTGGCACATATATATACAATGGAATATTACTCAGCCATAAAGAGAAATGAAATTGAGTTATTAGTAGTGAGATGGAAGGACCTGGACCCTGTCATACAGAGTGAAGTAAGTCAGAAACAGAAAACAAATACCTTATGCTAGCACATATATACGGAATCTAAAAAGAAAAAAAAACAAATTGTTCTGAAGAACCTAGGGGCAGGACGGGAATAAAGGTGCAGACATAGAGATTGGACTTGAGGACACGGGGAGGGGGAAGGGTAAGCTGGGACGAAGTGAGAGCAGCATTGACATATATACACTACCAAATGTAAAATAGATAGCTAGTGGGAAGCAGCCGCATAGCACAGGGAGATCAGCTCGGTGCTTTGTGACCACCTAGAGGGGTGGGTTAGGGAGGGTGGGAGGGAGACGCAAGAGGGTGGAGATATGGGGATATATGTATATGTATAGCTGATTCACTTTGTTATACAGCAGAAACTAACACACCATTGTAAAGCAATTATACTCCAATAGGGACGTTTAAAAATTTTTTGCTTGAGTTTCTATTCAACAGTGCTTTCACAGGAACAAATCACTTTAAAAACAAGACTGGCTGAAGGTGACATTTGGCCTTGGGTATGATGGTTTTTCCTTTTTTTTTTTTTTTGTGGTATGCGGGCCTTCCTCTGTTGTGGCCTCTCCCGTTGCGGAGCACAGACTCCGGACGCGCAGGCTCAGTGGCCATGGCTCACGGGCCCAGCCGCTCCGCGGCATGTGGGATCTTTCCGGACTGGGGCGCGAACCCGTGTCCCCTGCATCGGCAGGCGGACGCGCAACCACTGCGCCACCAGGGAAGCCCCGGTTTTTCCTTTTTAATCAAAACACTGAAGTGGAATCACTTGATTTCTATTACGATGAAAGCCGACTTGCTGCAGATTATTCTAACGCTTGAAAAGTAAAAATCAACGTTATTTTAAAAATTAATGGTATGGAACATAGCTGTCTAATATACACTGATTACTTCTACAGTTGAGACCAAATTACTTCCTTTTAAGTGGAGTTTGTTAGTAATCTTTTTCATACATTTCTACAACCTGACTACAAACCCGTTCATTCATATGTCATTCTAGGGTAATTCTATAGGTTTTTTGGAACTAAGTTTTGCTGTTTAATTACATTTAGGTATACATACTAGTATGCCCCTCAAAATACCTAAACTCTTAGAGTTCCTTTAGGAAAGAAACCTTTCATTAGGGATTATAATTACATGAATTTTGAATTACTGTTAATCAGAAGTCTCCTGACTACTAACATGAGGCTTAATGAAGCTTTGTAATTTCCCCCAAGGCCAAATAGTTGGGGAAAAAGGTGACTCCTGTCTATGTTACACACACACACACACACACAGACACACACTCGTGCACACACAAACACTCACAGACACATGCGCACACAATTAACTGTATAATAAAAATTTTTTAAATTCATCTGTTGCTACTTGTATGTTGCTTTGTTCTCATGAATATACATTGTCTGTCCTTGATTTTGGATTCTTTATGTCCCTAGATAAAAAGAGGAGGTAACCATTAAATTCTCATTAGATAAATGACTAATGAAATTTTAATCAGTTTGCAAATACAAAATAGAAGATAGACATATAATGGTTCTTTTCCTATTGTTTTTCTTTTAACATCTTTATTGGAGTGTACTTGCTTTACAATGCTGTGTTAGTTTCTGCTGTATAACAAAGTGAATCAGCTATATGTATACATATATCCCCATATCCCCTCCCTCTTGCATCTCTCTCCCACCCTCCCTATCCCACCCCTCTAGGTGGTCACAAAGCACCGGGCTGATCTCCCTGTGCTATGTGGCTGCTTCCCACTAGCTAGCTATTTTACATTTGGTAGTGTATATATGTTGGTGCTACTCTCTCACTTCATCCCAGCTTACACTTTCCCCTCCCCGGATCCTCAAATCCATTCTGTACATCTGCATCTTTATTCCTGTCCTGCCTCTAGGTTCTTCAGAACCATTTTTTTCCTTAGATTCCACATATATATGTTACCATATGGTATGTTTTTTTCTCTTTCTGACTTACTTCACTCTATGACAGACTCTAGGTCCATCCACCTCACTACAAATAACTCAATTTCGTTTCTTTTTATGGCTGAGTAATATTCCATTGTATATATGTGCCACATCTTCTTTATCCATTCACGTGTCGATGGACACTTAGGTTGCTGCCATGTCCTGGCTATTGTAAATAGTGCTGCAATGAACATTGTGGTACATGACTCTTTTTGAATTATGGTTTTCTCAGGGTATATGCCCAGTAGTGGGATTGCTGGGTCGTGTAGTTCTATTTGTAGTTTTTCAAGGAACCTCCATACTGTTCTCCATAGTGGCTGTATCAGTTTACATTTCCCACCAACAGTGCAAGAGGGTTCCCTTTTCTCCACACCCTCTCCAGCATTTATTGTTTGTAGATTTTTTGATGATGGCCATTCTGACTGGTGTGAGGTGATACCTCATTGTAGTTTTGCTTTGCATTTCTCTAATGATTAGTGATGTTGAGCATACTTTACAATAGACAATTTGAAGCCTCACTAACCTTATGAGATGTGTCATAAAAACACATGAATGATTGAGATACTTCTCGGGTTGCAATTTTCATTAGAAGGCAGAAAGTATAGTAGTTCAGAATGGACTCAAAAGTCAGAATGTCTAGGTTTGAATCCTGGCTCCTTCATTTACTATATAATGTATATTTAGCCAAGTGCTCTCGAGTAATTATTTAATATCTCTGTGCCTCCTTTTTTTATTCACCTGTAAAATAGCACAGTGGTATACCAGCTTTATAGGATTGTGTGATTAACTGAATGATGCTGTGGAACTGTGTAGGACTAAACTGAAGAACTGCGCCCCCAGTAAATATTCACTGTTTTTACTTCCAAGCCATGTTCTAGGGGAACACAGATATGAGGAATGTTAGCACCCATGCTTGGAGAGCAGCATTGTGACTGAAATGCTCTGACATTCTCATGGGCTACATGAATTCCTCTACAGGGTGAATCTCTGTAGAAGTTCCCAAATTCGTTTGAATTTGGAATATTTTGGGTACATGCCTACAAATGCCCACAGGAAAATGTTCCACAGAACATTGGAAAAATACAACCTAAGGCATACCATCTTCTATAAAAAAACTAAGATTGTGTGGAAGGTGCTAGCCTAATTTGAAAAGACATTAAAAGGTGTTTCTGCTGCCAAAGAACAAGGAGAAAATCCACAGCATGATCAGAAATGTCTAGAAACTTTTAAGACGCTTAGCATGGAAAAGAGCCAAGTGATGCTATTTTGATATGACATCTCTATATTTCACCACTAGATCACAGATTCACAAAGTTCAAATCTCTCACTTTTTTCAGGGCACCATGTATGCTCAAGCGTAGTTGAGAGGAAGTACTCTCTCTCTCAACTACTTCTCTGTGATAACGTCTCAATTCAGACTTACACTGGACTCAAACAGAGGAAGTTATATTCCATTTAGATCAGAGGTCACTGCATTCTGCAAGGAGGATGGACGCCACTGCACTGTGTGTTTTATAATCTAATAAAGGGAATCACTCTCCAAGAGCACATTGGTAGCCACAACACAGTAAGTGGAGACTCTTGAGAATACAAGCCTCTCAACCTCCTTTGGAGCAGAGTTATGAACAGGCCTCAGAGAACACAACAAACCATTTGAAACGTGTATAAGACTGTACATAACAGGGTAAGGCAGAAATGATACAGAATGCCAACCGAGATGGATACCTAAAATTTATGCCAGCCTCTCCCATGTCTATTTTGTGGCAAAGCACTTGTGTGGTGTCCCTTAGTTACACGAATATAGGACAAGGTAGGAGGGTGGTAAAGGTGTAATAGACACTTTAATAACTTTCAAATCGACACGTTGAGGTTTTGTTCATGCAAAACTAGTCTCAGGAAGTGTAGATCAATCTACAAATGGACTCAGTTGCCCATTCAAAAGCTATTCCTGCAGTACCAGTTAAGCTTCTTAGTTGCAAGCAACAGTAGCCAAGCCTAGTAGACTAAGAAAAAAAAAAAAAAAGAGTTTATTTAAAAAGACATTCAGTAGCTCAGCTCATAGAACGACTGAGAGTCCTGGAAAACCAAGATCAAAACTAAGCTTCTACAGGGAGATCAGCTTGGGGCTTTGTGACCACCTAGAGGGGTGGGATAGGGAGGGTGGGAGGGAGATGTAAGAGGGAGGAGATATGGGGATATATGTATATGTATAGCTGATTCACTTTATTATAAAGTAGAAACTAACACACCATTGTAAAACAATTATACTCCAATAAAGATGTTTTAAAAAAACCAACTAAGCTTCTAGAAAATATATAAGAAATCATGACACACAAAATTTAATATATATATATGTATATACACATATATGTATACCACATTTTGTACATTTAACTTTGAAACAATGTAAATATGTTACATAACTATAAAACAGAATAAAAATTTTAAAAATCATCCCTACAAACTGAAAGCAAAACAAAATGAAACAAAGGAACACAACAGTATGTCAAGCTGGCAAACTTGAGAAATTATTTCAAATGACTCTAAAATACCTTAATTTGACTATATCTCACCAGTGGGTGGACTCTAAGGACAAAGAGAGCCCCCCAAAATTATAAACTATTTTCAGTAATCATATCTTTGGTTTTAGTGTTGCTATTGTTGGTATTGAGGCTGCTATGTGTGATTTAATCGGGTAATTACGTTGATTTTAGAAAGTAGAATTTTAGGTGTGGGAAAAAGCGGATAAAAATATGAGATTGGAAAAGCTAAGTAAAATCCCTCTATCTGTAAATTTGAACTTGAAATTCCAATACGAACTCATGATTTATTTTAAATATACATGATTATATTATATATTTATATATTATATTTACATATATATCATATTTTATATAATTTTGACCACCAAAAAGGCCCAGAAACATTGACCACTCTTAGAATGCAGATTTTATCTCTAAAATCTATTTCCAAAGGAACCAGTTCTCCGTGATGAAATGACTATGTTCCAACCTTGGACGAGAGGTAACTCAATAAGTCTGAGTCATCCTGACATATCAGAGATCGAAGGAGAGGTGAAAGATTCTTGTTATCATGTCGAAAGGACTCAGGAATCAACTTGAAAATGCTCGTAGTGAACAAAGATGGGACAATTTGAATGTCAGTGTGAATAATACCTTTACTGGATCGAAATACGTCAAGCATATTTAAAACCATGAATTCATAATAGAATAAAACAAAATCATGGGGTCAATCACCTTTGGAAGATGCTCGATGAACAACCCATTATTTTGCAAACTGGTAAATCAGAGAATAATAATGAAGTCAGAAGTCTATCCTGTCTTTCTGGTATGACATGCATCTCAGGATAAGCACGTAGTTGATGAGAAGTTCCATTTTTAAAAAGTATTTGGATAAAACATGAAGAAACTGCTAGGTTATTCAGCGTTTCTAGTTCTTTACTCATTTTTGGACCACTGATCCATCATAGTCTGAGTGAGTTGCATTACAATTGTCTATCGCTAGTGTTTCTGGATACTTCTGTTTGTATCTTGTTTCTTTTATGATTGTTGTTACAGCATTTGGTTCATAAGTATTCATAACATATTTAGTATGAAGTATATCCTGTAGCATTATAAACTGCCCCTCATTTTGTTGTCTGATATTTTGTGCCATATTTTCACCTTGCTGATATTGAGTCACAGATACATTTTCCGTGTGTTAACATTCATCTGGTATACTTTTGTTCCCCTCCGTTATTTTGAACTGCTATGAATCCTTTTGTTTAAGGTATCTTTTGTGTTACAATCTGAAAATTTCGATTTTTGTGCCTCTTTGCCTTTATTAACAAAAATCACAGCATTTCAAAATTTATTCAAATACTGTAGCCAGTGACTCCAACAAGGGACCACCTAGTGTCTGGATCAAAGCCGCACTGCAGGGAGCTGTGTCCTCTCCAGTCTGCCTCATAAGCATCTTCATCTCTTCTTTTCTTTGATCTAAATGCCTGATAGTTAGAAAATGTGCAGAAACAAAATCACAGTGGAGGAGTTGGGGGTCCACCTCATTAACAAGGGAAAATGTTAGATGTCTGATGGAGCAAACAAGAAAAGCACTGCTTGTCACCCAGGGGATGCCAGTCTACCCACTGAATCTGGCTGCCCCATGCTCAGCCTGTCGATTCCCTTGGTCCCAGTAGGGACTCAGCACAGAGAAAGAAGCAAGGAAGATACTCCAAGTGTGGCATTATCCGGCACTGAAGAAGTTAATGCTGACCCAATCAATGGACAGAACTCTGAAGTAATAAGCCAGCCTCTCCTTGAGGGGCAAGGGGTAGGGAGAGAGGCTTTAGAGAAAGGACCTGGGCTTCATTTATCAGCAGCTCAGCTAAGCTGCCTCTTAGAAATCTTAATGATGAATCCTGCCCTTATTCCTGGGGCACTGGGAAATTTTAAATTAATATTAGATGGCTAGCAGGATAAAACTTGATTAAAACCATCCCTCAATGGTAGAAGTATCATCAATGTCTGTCTCACAGAGCATCTGGTATAGGGCTCAATACGAGGTTTTTAAAACAATATTGTAGAGGACTTCTGAAAAGACAAATGAAATAAAATGTATCAATGAGCTAATTGTTCTTATATCTGCTTTTCCAGACCTCCTTTCCCTTTCCTGGAAAACTTGGTAATACAACTTGGGTAGGGACCAGATGCATACCCCCCAGCCATGAGTCTGGGCCACCCCAGGAAAGGAAATAAAAGGGTTGGGGTCTAAACAATCAGAATTATTTGGACACATGGCCCTGAGTTTAGCTTCTCTTTGTCTTCATGACTCTAACATTACTCACTCTAATTGTCTTAAGAGTACCTCTTCTAAAGCCATTTGTCTTACTCTAGCAGAAAGAGCTTTTTAAAAATTTTTCATTTTTTTCTCGAATACATCCAAACCTCATTTTTGAGAAAGAATGGTGTCTGGGAACTTTTAGGAAAGAGGCAATGATACTCTCACTCTAATTTATCTAACATTTTGCAGCTACGAACATTTTGGGCATTGGCTGGAGTTTTACCACCCCAGCATCTATAATTTTAGTTGCTTGTATACATGTACATGTCATTAGACATAACTGTACTCCAAGGTATATGTTTTTATCCTATTGTACAGTATTAAGGAAACAAGGAATGAAAGAGAAAAACCAGCAGAAGAGTTGTGCTAACTAGGCAGAGTAATACAAGGAACTCAAAATATATTTGACATAGTTTACACTAGTTTCTAAAATTATCAGTCTAGACCCAACTCATAAGCACATGAGCTGTGGGATATGGAGAACCATTGATATAAAGGTACTCAGGAGGACCAGTCTCAGGACAAGTCTTTCATCAAAGAAGCATTCCCCAGAGAAGTTATACTTCTGAGTAGGACTTGACATAATACTGGAGGTTATCCAGGAAAAAAAAAAAAGATTCTTTGGTTATTTCATGTTCAAAACAGTCTCACTGAGACCCATAAGCTCTAAGAGAAAGTGCAGAAACAAGCTCTATGTCACAATCTTAAGGATGGTTTACGATTTACATCACCCAACCCTGGTCAAACACGAGGTTTGATGCTAAAAACATGGCGATCCCAGGAATGAAGTGATGAGCATTAGGTGGGCATGGAAATGCACATGAGCCTTCAAACTGCTGTGCAACGTATACATACAGTTATGGGTGTAGACTAGAATCATCAACACCACAATGAGACAAGTTTGGCTAAGATTTGTAACCAAAAAGAGGCACAAGCATAGTACATTTAATAAAGGTACAGTCGACCCTTGAACAACAAGAGGATTAGGAGTGCTTATCCCTGTGCAGTCGAAAAGCCATGTATAACTTTTGACTCCCCCAAAACTTAACTGGTAGTAATAGCCTACTGTTGACTGAAAACCTTGCTGATAACATTAGCGGTTAATACATATTTTGTATGTTATATGTATTATATACTGTATTGTTACAATAAAGTAAGCTAGAGAAAAGAAAATGTTATTAAGAAAATCATAATGAAGGGAAAATACATTTACAGTATGTACATGTATTTAGTGAAAAGAAAATCAGTGTATAAGTGGACCTTCGCAGTTCAAAACTGTGTTGTCTATTTCCAAAGACAGTCACAGAAATAACACCATTTTTTAGACACAGCAACATAACACATTTGACACCTTCCAAAGCTTTCCGCCTCTTGCTCTAAGCTGTCAAAAGAAGGCCTACCAAGTGCCCTTACCCTTGGTCTAGCACAAAAAGACTGGGAAGAGAGGGGGTAAGGAAAGGCAGCAGAAGCAGTTATACTTGCTAAATAAAAGCCTCCCTCCTATTATATCTTTACTGAGATAAATTTCACATAACATGAAATTTATCCATTTAAGTGTATAGTATAGGTGTTTGGGTATGTTCACAGAGTTGCGCAATCATCACAATTTAATTTTAGAATATTTACATCACTACAAAAAGAAACTGCACACATATTAGCTGTCATTTCCCAATTCCTCCCTCCCAACTGCTCCAGCTGGAGACAAGCACTAATCTACATTTTATCTCTTTGGATTTGCCTATTCTGGACATTTCACATAAATGGAATCACATAGTGTATGGCCTTTTGTGTCTGACTTCTTTCACTTAGCACAATGTTTTTAAGGTTCATCCACATTGGAGCATGAATCAGTAATTCATTCCTTTCTAGACCACATAATATTACAATGTATTAACATAGCATATTTTGCTTATACTTGTTCATCAGCACTGGCATAAGTTACGGTGCCTTTGTTTCTTCTCAGACAATGGAGAAAGTCACATTAATCAACATAAAGGCTCCTCTTCCTTCACTGCCTCAGAGTCAGATTGCTTCCTGAAAACATGGCTGCCTGTGTGAATTTGCCATTTTCCTCCACCTCCTCAAAACCAAAAAGAGCTCAGGAATGCTCCTGTCAACAGCTATTGCACTTCACTGGGTGTCTTTTACCTTTAAGACATGTAACTTTCTAGTCCTGCTGATATCTGAAGCTAATGAGTTTTCTTGCCTGTAAATTATCTTTGGGTATATCTTCTCTCCACTTCTTTCCTTATAATTCTTGATTTCCCTGTTCAACCTCAGCTATTTTCAGTAGTCCTGGTCTCTACTTTAGAGTCTGGAAAATTCAGCTTCTTGCAGTTTCATTTTTTTTTAAAAAGTGGTTTGAAGATCTAAGGTGATTTCCAAGAGTAAGAGGGAAGAAATTTTAATTAATGCCACCATGTACACACAAGAAGTCAGTTAATAACATTTTACATAGGAAACTCACTTTACCTCACTAGGCTTTATACATTCACTTGTGATTATTAAATGCCTACTATGCATTAGGTCCTTTCTTAGTAAAATGAGGTTGTGAATCTCTACCACTAATGTTTGGACACTTTTTGATTTTAATACTTATTAACTGATCTTACTTTATAAACATTTTTCTATATCACTAAACAATTTCATTTTTAAATTCCTGTCAGTCTGTAAAAAACATTAGCCCTGGAAATGAGGGAATAAAAGAATGTGAAGATGAACCTATAAAGAATAAGAAAACATTTAAATGTATGGTTGAACAGAAACCCTATCCTGTTAGTAATATTCATGCACTAACAGAGTTGCTTTAATATAATAATGGGTATCATTTATTCAGTGTGCTATATGGATCAGATAACACACATGGCTTCTATATCCTTTATGTCTAATTTTTATATGAATTTTACAACATATACATTATTAATCCTTTTTATGTATGAGCAAACTAAGGATCAGAATGGCTAGCTTAGGCTTACAGAACTAGTTGACAGTGCAGAGTGAGGAGTCTAATAAATTCTGTAAGATATGATAGCTATGCCTATCAATTCAACTATATTCTTTCACTTACCCTACTATTCAAATTTTTACAGTGAGAGTGTAACAGTCGTATTCCCAAGAGTTATTTTCCCTCCTCAACTCTGTTCCTTAATAACAGAATTTTCTTCCTATTAGGAAGGCTGATTAATATCAGATACTTCCTTTCCTGCCCATCCTCCTCTTGTAAAGAACTTGGGGATGTGGCTTAATTCTAATCAAGGGGACTGAGGAGGAACCTGTTGTTTCTTCTTCAACAACCAAAAAATGGTGCCTAGTAGGAAGTACGCTTATTTTGTTCAGCCAATTTTGTGTCTATAAGTCTGAGACTGTAGCAGCCACATTGTAACCATGACAGCCAATGTAAGTACCAAGCAGGTAAGCTGAAGATGGCATACTGGAAAGATGGAAGGGTTTGAATCCTTGATTTCATTGATGAGCTACTTAATGGAACTGCTGCATAACCATGGAATTCCATGCTTCATGTACTTTAGCACAGTTAGGAATGAGATCCTTATACCAGAACCTCTTCTGTAGCTAGTAGTTGTAACATTAAATTATAGAAGAATTTATTGTTTAAACTATTTATATGCCCTTTATATTGAAATTTAAGACAATCATTTATAATTTTACTCCAGAAATCTTTCTCTTTTTAAAAATTAATTAATTTTATTTATTTATTTTTTGGCTGCATTGGGTCTTCATTGCTGCACGCGGGCTTTCTCTAGTTGCAACTAGCGGGGGCTACTCTTCCTTGCCGTGCACAGACTTCTCATTGCGGTGACTTCTCTTGTTGTGGAGCATGGGCTCTAGGCACACAGGCTTAGTTGCTCCACGGCCTGGGGGATCTTCCCAGACCAGGGCTTGAACCCTGCATTGGCAGGTGGATTCATAACCACTGCACCACCAGGGAAGTGCCCAGTGATCTTTCAAGACTTTTGATGACTCTGTACTAAATCTTGACTATTCGCTGCCATGTAAAAATGAAGGATTGTTTTTTCTTATGCATAACTATTATTTTTTTAAAGCCACTTTATTGAGGTAGGATTAACATGCAAAAAGCTATACATATTTAATGTATACAACTTGATGATGAGTTTGGAGATAAGTATACACCTAGGAGACCATCACCATAATCAAGGCCTTAACCTTATCCATCATCTCCAAATTTTCCTTTTGCCAGTTTTATTTATTTATAATGTTTTAATTTTCTTTTTTGATGTAAGAGCATTTAACATAACATATACCTTTTTGTAAATTTTAAGTTTACAGTGCATTATTGCTTATTGCATAATCCGACTTTTATGAAAAATTTAATATAGTCAACTCGTAAAACCAGAGAGTAGAATAGTGGTTCCCAGGACTGGGAGGATGAGGAAATTGGGAGCCATCAGTCAAAGGAGACAAAATTAAGATGAATCAGTTCTGGAGATCTGCTGTATGCCATTATCATTCTTTGTAGAGTATTTCCTTGCCTGCTATGATTCTTCTTGAAAGCAAATCTTCTTGCTCGGAGATCCCTCTAGTTTTCTGCTTCATATCATTGCCTTTTTATACCAGAAGAGTCTTTGTCTCCTGACTCATCTGTTTATGATTATATGTTTTATCTATATGCACTCCTCTCCAGTTTTCAAGGAAACAGATGTTGTTGCCTAAGCTCTTTCCCCAATGTAGTAAATGAAACAGGATTGGAATAAAAAACAAAACATTTTCTGATTTCAAATTTATTTTAAACATCCAACCCAGATGTTCCAGCTGATCCAGATGTCATTAAATGGATGAGTTCACTTTTCTATCACTCTGTAAGATGCTTAATTCAGCTTTATGAAATTGCATGAAACAAAGGCATTTTATAAGCACTCAAAAATCATTAGCTAGCTAGCTCACATTCTTTGGGGAATAGCTACTTTGTTGATAATTCTTTAAAACTCTATTTTTTCCCGCTGGTATACAAGTGTTTTGGCCTCAACGCTGCACTGGCCTGATCTAAAGTATTTTAAAAATAATAGAGAAATTGAATTAATAAAGTAGTTGTCATTCATTTAATCTATTTTTAAAATAAATTAAAAGAATAACTTAACTGCTGATATATTAAGAAGACCATCAATTTTCTATCCCTAAACCACTATTTCTACCACCTCTTAACACCAACTCTCCCCCCAAGTAGAATCAAACTTTCTAGCAATGACTCATATCTAATTTACTCAAAATATTATAGCATTACTGAATTTTTAATTTTACTCACTTTTAAAATATTTTTAAAGTTATAACATACACACAGCAAAATGTATGCATCTTAAGTGTATACCTTGATGATTTTTAACGTAAGTATATACACCCAGCAACCGGCTTTCGGATCAAGATATAGAATATTTCCAGCTACCTAGGAGACTCCCTTGTGCCTCTTCCTGCTGATACCCATGAGGTAATCATTGTTCTGACTTGTATTATCACAGTTTTGCCTCTTCTTGAACTTCATATAAATGGAATCATACAATCTATGTTATTGTCTATAGCAATGCATGTTATTGCTTGTTCATGTTCATACAATACATGTTGTTGCATTGTAGTAGCTTGTTCTTTTTAAATTATTGTCAGTATTCTATTGAATGAATATACGGCAGTTAATTTTTTCATTCTGCTGTTAATGGTCATGTGGGTTTTCTAGTTTTTTTCCTAGTATGAATAAAGATGTTTTGAACATTCTTGTGTATTTCATTTGGTCTACTTTGCCTGATATTAATATAGTCATGCCAGCTGTCTTATTTTTATTGTTTTCATGGTATATTTTTTCCCATCCCCTTAACTTTCATCTATCTCTCCCTAAATATTTAAAGTTTCCCTCTATTCCTTACTCACTAAGAGCTTTTATGGTCAATGGGTGTTTTATATTACCAAATATTTTTTCTGTATCAATGGATATGATCATGTGATTTTTCTTCTCTAGCCTGCTGATGTAGTGGATCACATTGATCAATTTTCAAATGTTGAACCAGCCTTGCATACCTGGAATAACTCCCACTTGGTCATGCCATATCATTATTTTTATACATTATTGGATTCAATATGTTAACGTTTTATTGAGAAGATTTACATTTAAGTTTATGAAAGATATTGGTCTGTCATTTTCTTTTATTATACTGTCTTTGTATAGTTTTGGTATTGGGGTAATATTTGCCTCATAAAATGAGTTTGGAAGTTTTCTTCCTCTTCCATTTCCTGGAAGAGATTATATAAAATTGGTGCTAACTCTTCAAATGTTTGATAGAATTCTCCATCCAGCTCTGCAGAGCTTTGAAAAAATATGTCTTTGATTTCTTTCATTGTTATAGAACTTTTCCGATTATCTATTTCATCTTGGTTGAGTTTGAGTAGTTTGTGATCTTTGAGCACTTGGTCCATTTTCCCTAAATTGTTTAATTTATAAACATAAAGTTGTTTGTAGTATTGCCTTACTATCTTTTTAGTGGCTGAGGATTGGTAGTTATATCCCTGGTTCCAGTCCTGATATTGATGATTTGTGTCTTCTCTCTTTTATTTTGTCATCTTGCTAGAGTTTTACTGATTCATTGATATTTTTCAAAGAACGAGTATTTTCATTGATTTTCTCTATTGTCCTGTTTTCAATTTAAATAACTTCTGCTCTTAACTTTATCATATCCTTCCTTTTGTTTGTTTTGGGTTTATTTTGCTCTTTTTCTTCTTTATTGAGGTAGGAACTCTCATTGTTTGAGACATTTCCTCCATTCTAATATAAGCAATTAATGCTGTAAGCTTCCCTCTTGGTTTTGTTTTACCTGCACCCCACAAATTTAAAAATTTCCATTGTGATTTCTTCTTTGACCAATGGACTATTAACAAGTGTGTGGCTTAACTATCAAACATTTTCTAGGTATCCTTCTGTTATCAAGTTTTACTTTAATTTCATTGTGGTACAAAAATAAACTAAATGATATCAACACTTTGAAATCATAATTATGGAACTTTTAAGGCTATGAAAATACTTTAAAATAATTTTGTGCAACTCCTCATTTTAAAAATGAGGTAACACATTTTTATAACTGAAATAAGAGATAATAATGGAGATAATAATGAGATTGAAGTAATTTTCTGAAAGTCTCACTAACTGAATAAAGTTGTAATCAGAACCAGATCGCAGGTCTTCTGAATCTTTAGCCATTTTCTACAATCCCGTGCTTCCTCTTCTTCCTGGTTAAATTCATTCATTGACTTCTTGGTTAGTCCTATTCTCTCCATTAAAGTGTATGTGACTAACTCAGCCTTTCTTAATATACCTTTCCCCTGAAATCCTATTGTAGACTTTTAATTACCATGTGGGTTAGCTCTTATTATTATTTTTAAATTTAATCTTAACTGTCCTATATTTTTTAGAAGGACTGGCCTCAGGTGTTTTAATTCTTCTGTTTCTCCTACCGTACTGAGTTTAATTCTGGGCAGATAACACTTGGTATATATTTATTAACTAATTAAATCCCCATGTTAGTTTTTCATTTTTCAAACAAACAACTTACTTTTAAGTTTTTTCGTAGCCAAGAAGTTACAGTTAAAATTTTGGTTAAAATTTTGGATTAGAAATTAACTCCCTTAAAAGTCCTTAACTTGAATATAGATGAGCAGAATGTGCTTATTTTCCCCAGGATAGAAAAGGATGCAGTAAGAAACTATATATTAAAAAATATAATACATTGATACATTTTTAAATGTATCAAAAGAAACTTATATTGAACATAAGATACTAAGTAACAATCATCTTAATTAAATCATACTAATATAATAAAAAGTACCATATACTACTACTATTAGTACTAATAGCTAACAATTACAGATGGCTTTCCATGTCAATAATTGTTTGAAAATTCCAACAACCCTATTAAGAAGGTTGTAAGATATCACAAGTCTTATAATTTGGGTATCACTATATTTATTCTGTGTTTGATGGGGATTTCACTTTGAGCACAGGCTGTCTACAATCATGTCAGAATATAAGGCAAACTGGTTATATGGGCCAACACAGTTCTATTTTCATGGAGGCTGAAGTGTGTTCTGGGAAGAACAATTTTCTAAGGGAAGGAAGAGCCAAACATATTGAGCAGAAGTTATAAATAGAAGAAGAAAAGGAATTCTGAATACAATATGAGATTTAT
Source organism: Physeter macrocephalus (assembly GCF_002837175.3). NCBI lineage: Eukaryota > Metazoa > Chordata > Mammalia > Artiodactyla > Physeteridae > Physeter > Physeter macrocephalus. The sequence goes on along the minus strand of NC_041223.1, from coordinate 32,955,981 downwards.
CACTTTTCATTAACTTCTAGAACAGTCTCTATGGAAGGCTTAGTCTTACAGAAAGTGGGTGATCTGTAAATTAAGGAAAGGAAAGGATAGCAAGAAGAAAAAGAGAGAATGAGATGCAGACAGGGAGGGAAGGATGGAGAAAGAGAGGGAGAGAGAAGAAAAAGGGAAAAAAGGAAGGAAAGAATGAAAGAGCTCTGTCACTGGCACACAAAATCACCGCGTTTTTGGAAACTCTAACAGAAAGTACTGCCCAGGGGAGGGGAACCTCTTCTCTTCAAATCCCCAAGCAGCTTTGAGCCCCCGAGTGCAGTTGTTTGGATGGCACCTAGAGAAGCAGCAGAGGTTGCTGCCAGGGCTAGAGGTCTAGTGGCGGCAGGTAGAGTTAGCACCAGGGACTTACTGTCTCATGTGGAGTATTAGTGTTGCCCAGGAATCCACTGTAGACAGAAGCAAGGCTGGAACCCGGGGGAGTAGTAGGGCACAGAGGAGAGCTGCGGTGCCCATGGAGCAAGGTAGTACCCAGAAGGAGCAAACTTGAAACACCTGGGGAGAAGTGTACAGGATACTGAGGTTTTGAAACTGGCATGTGGGGAAAATGAGCCAGTAAAACTTGCGTGATTCTTATTCATGAGAATTCACGTGTGCCCAAAATGGCACTTCAAAATGTTGACAAAGCCTGGGGGGAGTATAGTTTCTCCATAGATGAGAACATTGACTTGCTCTAAGGCACACAGCTAGTGAGTAGAAGAGCCAGGATTGGAATCCAGTCTGTCTCATTCCGAAGACCATGCTCTTGGACCAGTCTCCTCAAATAATTAATTAATTCTAATATTTATTGAGCAACTATTAAGTGCAAGACTATGTATTAAACTCTGTGAGGAAAGTCCCAGTCTTCAAGGAATAAATGATCTGCCTTGTGGTTTTGAAGGTTTATTTGTGGTCCTGAATGGAAGCAGATGGTTAGATTAGAATGAATTACTTCTATAAGTGCCTTGAAAGCATAGGTTTCTATATTTCCAGATATCTTGGTGATCTTGAGATTCTACTCTATCGCTGTTATTCATAAAAGAAATCTCTTTAACAACCATAGCAACTTGGACAGTGTACAAAAAACTGTTGCCATTTTGTTAAGAATAACCTGTAATTATGAACAAGTCTCTGATCATTTAAACAGCTCTTCTTCAAGATATTAATATCATTTCATGGCAAAATGCAAAGCATTCCATGAATTATACATATGATACTGGCTTTAAAGTCAAATTAAAATTGCTTTGAAGTATATGGCTTTGAAAATTTGTTAAGACTCTCTATATTATGCAAATGAGCATCAATTATGACTGGTTCCATAAATATTCTTGGACCTCCAGTTCCTTATCTGTAAAGCCTGGAGCTATAACTGGATATCTTAATAGTTCCCATGAAACCATGACTCAGAGGTTAGCTCTAGATCTTATGATGTTTTCTGGGACTTTTCTGGCCTGAAGCAATCTCTTCCTCCTGTTTCAACTTCAACATCTTTCCCAGGGATTTTAGGTGAGAGGATTAAACAAACAAGAATTTGCCTATGTAGTTAAACCTAAATCAAGATGTGATGACTTACAAATGTAAACCATGGCTAGTCTAAAAATCACTTTTTCAGAAATTTCCTCTCCAAAGTATTTTCATATGGTCTTCATCTGCTCTTGTAATACATTAATACATAGACTTATTCATTTTAATAGTTACATAATGTTTCTTTGTAGGAATAAATAATAATTTATTTAGTCAGCATTTTATTAATGGGTTTTAAGATATTCTCAGGGGTACAGCACAGTGGAATACCTCCAATATTTTACAATGACTTTAATGGAGAAAAATCTATAAAAACATTGAATCACTATGTTGTACAACTGAAATTAATGTAACGTTGTAAATCAACTATACTTCAATAAAAAGTTTTTAACAAATAAAAAAAGATTCTCAGGGGTTTTTGTTATTATAAATAATACTACAGGAAATATTCATGTACATATTCCTTGGAATATTGTATGAATAAATCTGTCAAAAATTCCTAGAAGTAGAATTACCGGGTCAAAGTACGTGAGTATTTTAAGTATTGTTAGATACTGCCAAATTACCTTCCAGTCAAATTGTCACATGGATTTTGTTCCTGCATCTCAAATTTAGTGTGTCCCAAATTGGATTCAGTGCCCTTTTGGCAATTGTTCATGCTCCTATTTTGGCATGTATCCCACAGTGTCATATTGTGGTTATTTGGAACATTGTATTGCAGGTTACGAATTCCTTAGGACATTAATTGTTTAGTCAATCTTTTTGCTTCTTTTTTGATTCCCTTCTTCACTTTTGTATAAAGAGTCTGTAATCATTCATCTCTATGACCGTCAAGCGTGTATTTGATAATTATAATACGTGCAATAATATACTTGGATATAACTCTTCACACTAAAAATGTGGTCTAACATAACTGAGCACAGGAGGAATCATCAGAGTACAAAATGATAGAAAAAGAGAAAGTCTCTTGCTTATTGATTTTATAGTATCAAATTATTATTTCCCCTTTATTTAAATTTCAGGGCTATCAGGCATGCAACCACCGTGGATACTATTTAATTGGGATTAGAGGTGCACTGCTGCCAAGACGGAGAAGACACAGCTTGCATTTCCCAAAAGAACATAAAAGCTAGATAACAGCAGCCGCATCCCTGGAGCGTCACCAGTTAGAGCTCATCATCTGGGATAAAGTGGGTTTTGTTTTAAATTTAGACTATCACAATTGTCATGCTGTTTCTCTCCCATTGGAGTAGGGATAGAGTGATAAACACCTGCCAGGCTCAAGAGCTTTGCCAGATTCATCTTTACAGACAAAATGGGAAATCAAGACAGCCCAGATTGTTTCTTCTGGCAGGAACGCTGCCACCTTGCCCCATATGAGATTTCTATCTCTGTACCCATTGAGATACAGCTACAATTACATTAAAGAATTACTTCTTTCTAGTCAAAGCAGTGTAAAGCATAATTACATATCATTATGTTTGTTCATCCTTTTTATTGTTGACTTTATTTAAGGATGAATTTTCAGTGATGCGGATGTATCAAAGAGACTCAATCAGAAAGGTAGTAGCAAGAAGCAGGGGGACACATGCATCTGTCATGCGAACGAGTGAAAATAGACATATCTAAAAGCTTTACCATTATTGACCACAACATATCATAACAGATAGCACCAAACTTTTATCCCTGGTCTCAGCATTTCTTTTGCTTGGCCTGCATTTTTCTGGTCTAAATTTCTTGGCACTTTAACCAAACTTGGATACTGGCTTCTTCAGAGGAACAGAACCAATAGGAAGGATGAGGGGGCGGATTTTAAGGCATCAGCTCATGGGATTGTGGGAGCTGGCAAGTTTGAAATTTGCAGGGCAGGCTGGCAGGCTGGAAATTCTGGCAAAAGCTGATGGTCTAGTCCTGATTCTGAAGGCAGAATTTCTTCCTCATCTGGGGACCTCAGTCTTTTCTATGAAGGCCTTCAACTTCAGTTGGATAAGGCTCACCAGAATATGGAAGGTAATCTGTTTTGACTCAAAGTCTACTGATTTAAACGCTAATCACTTTTAAAAACTACTTTCACAGCAACATGAAAACTGGTATTTGACCAAAAACTGGGTACCATAGCCTAGCCAAGAGATATAAAATTCACCATCACAGGATGGAAGCCGAGGAACCAGGGGAAGGTTTAGCTCTGGATAAGAGAAGTGTCAGCTCCTCCAACGTAAATGGGAAATGAGGATGTGTACTGATGTGGGGTTAGGGAGTTCGCATCAGATGGCTTCTATTTTGCTATGAAGTAGCTGAGATCTGGGATTGGAGGAAGGAACTGAAGGGTTGAAGGTAGTAGATCAGGTTTGCAAAATTCAATGAAGTAAGGGGGAGAGTGAGTTTCCAAGTGAAATAGATTGCTGAGCAGAGCTAAGGGCTGGTAATCACAATCTTATGTGTAGTACAGTCTTCTTAATAAATACTCATGGCATAACTATTTCACAGAAGATGACGTATTTATGAGTGTTTACACAGTATTGCTCTTTCTGCTGGCAAACACCACTCTTCAGTTAAGTACTCTGCCCTATAATCTCTTATTCCATCTATTAGACCTAAGTAGTGTCACCTGTGGTCTGCTTGTTTGGAGACCTTATTATTGTTTGCCTTGTAACACTATGCATATAATAAATATTAAAGTTTAATATTTTAAACAGGTGACATGGTGTATCAGCTTAAGGAGAAGGATACAACTATAGACACTATTTAAATGCTAGAAGTAGTTTATAGGCTTTTAGCATAGACCCACTGCCCTGTAACTCAATACTAACACACTCCTCTTGCCATCTTTCAAAGGACAAGCTTACATACTGTGTAATAGGCACTCCATAAGTATTTAAATAAACAAATGAAGATATTAGTTTTCTGGATGCTATTTTCTACATCTTTGCCTATTTGCATATCATGCCCCAGAAACTGGCTAGGAGGCAAAGTATATCTAAAGCTTTCGATTCAGGGTTCTCTTCTGCCTCTGTCTGAATTATCTGGTAAGTGGTACTTGTTTATTTGAGAGGTAGTGTGAGGTAGAGGAAATATTTTTAAACCATGGAGTAGGAAGACCTAGGTAGGTGGTGGAAAACTCAAATCCCTACAGAAATATAACACATCTGCTGCAGCCAGACATAACACATCTGCGGGCAGATCTTGTAATCTTTGACTCATGTTTTAGTTCAGGTTTTATTACTTACTAGTGCTATGATTTAGAGAAGTAATTCACCTTCTGCTGGCTTTATCTTCTTTATCTCTAACATGTTAATGTTACTTGCTTTACCTAGGGCATACAGTTATAATGAGGGTTAAATACAATTATATAACACAACTTTCTGGTTATAACAATACACATCTATTAGTTCAAGACAGAGAGAGAGATTGATTTTAAGGAATTGGCTCATGCATTTATGAAGGCTGGCAAGTCTGAAATCTGTAAAGCAGCCTGGCAGCGTGGAAACTCGAAGAGTTGATGTTGCAGTCCTGAGTCTCATACCTGCAGTTTGGAAACTCACACACGGTTTCTACGTTGCAGTCTTGAGGCAGAATTCCTTTTTCTTCAGGAAACCTCTGTCTTTGCTCTTTGGGCCTTTGACTGATTAGATAAGGCCCACCCACATTATGGGTGATAATCTGCTTTACTTAAAGTGTACTAATTTAAATATTAGTTACATCTAAAAATTACCTTCACAGCAACATTTAGACTGGTGTCTGACCAAACAACTGTGTACAATAGCCCAGCCAGGTTGACACATCGAATTAATCAACACAATACAGCACTAATACTTGGCTCTTGAGTTAAGCTGCTTAGATTTAACTCTAGTGTCACCTTTTGGGGGCTGAGTTCACTTGAGCAAATACTGTATCCTCTCTGTAAGTCACTCTCCTTTCCTGTTAAAGCACCTTACAGAGTTGTTATGAGATTAGATGATACACATAATGTGTTCAGAATAGGGTAGCACAGACTAAATGTGCAGAAAATTATGGTTATTATTATTAAACATACATCACTATTATCACTGTTTTTTAAAATTATTTATTTTTTGCTACATTGAGTCTTCATTGCTGCATGCGGGCTTTCTCTAGTTGCGGCAAGCGGGGTCTACTCTTCTTTGCAGTGCGCGGGTTTCTCACTGTGGTGGCTTCTCTTGTTGCAGAGCACGGGCTCTAGGCGTGCGGGCTGCAGTAGTTGTGGCACTCAGGCTCAGTAGTTGTGGCTCACGGGCTCTAGAGCACAGGCTCAGTAGTTGTGGTGCACAGGTTTAGTTGCTCCACAGCATGTGGGATCTTCCCTCTCCAGGGCTCGAACCCGTGTCCCCTGCATTGGAAGGCAGATTCTTAACCACTGCGCCACCCAGGAAGCCCCTCACTGTTTTAAAATATGGAAATATACCAATACAAAACTCTGAAATGGAAAATAAAATTTCACGTTTATTAATCCTATTGCTTTCCTTCCCCAGTAACCTATCATCCTGGATTTATTGGAACAATCACAATTTCAATATTCTGCTCTAATATCTCCTTTAGCACACTCTGTTTTTCAGAACTTTCATTCTGATGTTTGGCTTACAAAATATTTGTGCTATAAAAAACAATTGACCTTTATAAGATGGTAGTTAAGCCTGGCTACTCAGACTCATGGTTTATTCTATAGTTTAATAGAGAACCAGCAAATTAGTTAGCCATCTGCCAGATAAGAAGCCTCATTGCTTTGTAGGCAGTATCTTAGTAACTGATTCTTAATTTCATGCAAAGTTATTCATTAATTTTTTGCCGTAATCTCAGAGGGTTATAGTTTATTTATTTCTCTGCATCTGAACATAACAGCGTCATCTAAACCAATTTATTGATACGTGATTTTATTTGCTAATACTCATGTGGATTTACCATTTCCAACTCTTACTGGTTTTTCAGAGTTACTTAATTAACTTTGAGATTTCCTTCTGTCACATAAGTGTCTATTCAATACGTTCCCCATTCCATTAGAGTAACTGTATGTAGGCAGATCTATGGGTTCTTAATGTGTCTCTAAACCAGTTCTCTTTAGATGAAAAATAATTTAGCTTAGAAAAAGAAACTAGAAATTAAGAAAGGAATTCAAAAATTTAAAAGGTCAGTTAAATGACCTTTATTATTAGAACTAATCTAATACTTACCTGTTTTTGAGACAAAACTTTAACATGGATTTACTAAACTATGAATGAATAAGAAGTCATTTTCTTTTGCACTTACAGAGCTGAGATCAAGAACTGGCCACCAAGGAAGGCTATCGCAGGCTGGCAGTGAGTTGGCAATGCCACTCTGACCCAGGGCCTGGATCCTGAATTTTACATTTAGAACCTCAGTTTCATCAGGTCCTCAGTCGACTTGATTCTCAGGAGCAACCCTTAAAAATCAAGCTCATAAATGATTGCTATATAATTTAGAACGTTGGTTTATCTATTTATACTGGAGGCTGTTTCTATCGAAAGATTAATCTAAGTTACTGCCCTCTTCTGGTATCAAAGACCCTGAAAACCTGAATTAGCATTTAAAATTATATTTAGAGAAACCACGGTTAGGGTAAAAGGACGTGGATAGTCGCATCTATGTTAGAGGAACAATTTAGGTTTATGTTATGACCCATTTCTACTTCCTTGGTGTGATGGGTTGAAAAGTATTTTGAGACATTTGAGGCCAGTGAAAAAAGAATGCTATGCTGGAACGACAGTGCCTTACATCTGTCCAAGATATCTGGTGTGAGCCGAGTGTGCCATGTATCTGTCACCTTTGATCTAAGCTATTTTTTTTAACATCTTTATTGGAGTATAATTGCTTCACAATGGTGTGCCAGCTTCCACCTTACAACAAAGTGAATCAGCGATACATATACACATATCCCCATATCTCTTCCCTCTTGCGTCTCCCTCCCACCCTCCCTATCCCACCCCTCTAGGTGGTCACAAAGCACCGAGCTGATCCCTGTGCTATGTGGCTGCTTCCCACTAGCCATCTATTTTACTTTTGTTAGTGTATATATGTCAGTGCTACTCTCTCACTTCGTCCCAGCTTACCCTTCCCCCTCCCCAAGTCCATTCTCTAAATCTAAATCTGCATCTTTATTCCTGTCCTGCCCCTAGGTTCTTCATGACCTTTTTTTTTAGATTCCATATATATGTGTTAGCATACGCTATTTGTTTTTCTCTTTCTGACTTACTTCACTCTGTATGACATGCTCCAGGTCCATCCACCTCACTACAAGTAACTCAGTTTCATTTCTTTTTATGGCTGAGTAATATTCCATATGTGTCACATCTTCTTTATCCATTCATCTGTCGATGGACACTTAGGTTGCTACCATGTCCTGGCTACTGTAAATAGAGCAGCAATGAACATTGTGGTACATGACTCTTTTTGAATTATGGTTTTCTCAGGGTATATGCCCAGTAGTGGGATTGCTGGGTCGTATGGTAGTTATATTTTTAGTTTTTTAAGGAACCTCCATACTGTTCTCCATAGTGGCTGTATCAATTTACATTCCCACCAACAGCGCAAGAGGGTTCCCTTTTCTCCACACCCTCATGAGCTGCTTGTAAATTTTGGAGATTAATCCTTTGTCAGTTGCGTCATTTGCAAATATTTTCTCCCATTCTGAGGGTTGTCTTTTCATCTTGTTTATGGTTTCCTTTGCTGTGCAAAAGCCTTTAAGTTTCATTGATCTAAACTATTGAAAAAAGGCTCCCAAATATCCTCGACCCATAATAAAATGCCCCACTCTACTCATTTCACTCTAGTCATTAGAATGCATATATCTTCCAGATGCATTGCCCTTTTCCCTTAGGCAAATGTTGAAAAAAATCTTATTATCCAACTAAGTACTCTCTTTCACAGAAAACAATATGAACATATTTTTCTGGCAAGTGACAATATCCTTAAGTAGGATATAGTTTTCTTTAGTTATATCAGAGTCCTAAGAATAGCCCAGAATTGTGATGTTTCCATGGTCTCCATAAACAACATTTAAAAAATCACATTCTTTGAAGATTAATATATGATATAGACATATTATTAATTTAATGTGGACTGACTCTGTCATTAGAAGTGAGTTTGCTCTATCCAAGTTTAAGGATACTCCATGCCTCCTTATGTGGACAACTTGTTTTTAGTGCTTCATACTACAAAAGACTTCATAGTTTGTCTCTTAAGTCTCCCAACTTTCCTGGATGAGGACTGAATTTGTTTTCTCTAAGTTTTCTGCTAGGTAGACAAGGAGAGAAGCTCATAGCCTCGGCTTTGAGTTTGGCTGAGCATGGTTTGGCTTCAAGACTGACCAGAAGAGGGCAGGCAACCTCTTGGGTTGCCTTAATTTAAATGATCTTTCATATTCTGTAAGGAACACAGATTTCACTCCCAAGACATTTTTTTGGGGGGGCGGGAGTAGACATTGAGGGATATGGATTTGAATACCTGGTGTGTAAGAGTAAACTATTTATTTTTAAATTGTAGTTCATATATATTTTTATTTTTTAAAGAAACTGCTTAAGAGAACACTTTTTTTTTTTTTTTGGTATTTCAATTGGGATTAGCCTAAAGATGACATATAATATATATACACTAGACTTCCAAAGGGTTTACACATTCTGCATGACTTTAAAAATTACTTCAGAGAGTTGTGAATAAATTTTTCTTCAGGGCATTTCAGACTAATCTAAGAAAATCTTTGCCTGAACAGTCCTTTGTGTGTACTTTTTTAGAAAGAATTCTATTCTGTCTCCAGTTATTAATGTTTATTTCTTCTGTGAAGTTCCTTAGATGCTTCACACCGAAAGATTAATGATTAAGTACGAAGGTAAAATGTTATTATTCCTTTTTCATTCATGCATTGCATTTTCTAATAACATATTACTCATTATTATTACATATTTATTAATGTTTCTACTTCCAAGAATTTATTTTTATTTTTCCCATGATATTTATTTTTCAATATGACTGTGAGGATGGTCTCAAAATTATACAACTCCCTGATTTTTGGTTCTTCAGAAGATTGTACACTTTTGAGTATCCTGACTGTCCCAAACATCTCCAAGTCCTTCATCTCTAAGGTTAATTTTCTCTTCAATATCTAACAAACACAGTCCAATCATTCATCTAGATTTTTTGCAGGTAGTTCATCTCTTGTTACTGGAGTTTCTTCCTTTCATATTTTTGAGCTCTGAGAATATTTAATTTTCCCATAAATCCTTCTGACTATTGTGTACCTACATTAGTTTCAGTTAACATTTTTTCAGCTTCAACCAGCATGAAATCCAACCTAAACTGGGCTCAAAAAAGTAAGGGATGTGTTGACTCATATCAGACGATCTCCAGAGTAAGGCAAGTCTCAGAGCCAGTTGTTTGTTGAGAAGGACTGAGTTCTTGCCGTGTTTCCCCACTACATCCTCTGGATCAATTTCATCCCCAGTTTTTCTTGTGATCATAGTATGGAGGTTGATAACAATTGAAACTACAGAGTTCCATTTTCAACCCTAGGAAGAAGGAGGTTGAACTTTTATAGCTTTCTCTTAAGAGGCAAGACACTTCTTTCCCAGGAGCCTATAGTAAAACTCTCCTCACTTCTCATTGGTATAAACTGGCTTCCACCAACAACCTCCAGCAGGGAAGATAAAATAAATGAAAGGGTGCATATTAATCAGTGAGTCTTGCTGCCTCCCTCAGCCCCTGCCTCAGACAGAAACTGGATACTGAGTAGTCAATCATTCCACAGCATGCTGCTGTGGACTAATGTTCTAGGCTTTTCTACTGGTTTCCACTTACTACATTATACCTACTTTCCCAGACTGCCGCTACTTCTCTCCCTGCTTGCCCTAGCCATGGACACAAAAACAAGCTTAATTATCCCCTATATAGGCATTCATTGAAGACATTAGAAGACTATTGCTTGGGTAATAAAACTTAATACTATCATATATTACTGTTCTTGGAGCTGATCAATTCAGTGCCATCCCTGCCCATTGAACATTACTGTCTTTAATACCTTTCTTTTCTTCATCATCTGGGGAAGCATGTCTCCTCCAAGGAGGGGTCCTTTTCACTTTGTCTTTCTTCCCCAAAGTCAAAAACCACAAAATTCTGTCTTTCAGGTCACATTAGGGTGGGGGCGGGGAGAAAAGGTACACTTATACCATATATGGCTATTGACCTCCAAATTAATATTTTAAGTTTGATCTCTCTGTTGTGTTCTGAGCTAAAGCAGCCAATGTCTATTTTAATGGAGCCACTGTCTCCATTTAGATATCTAATGAGCAACTCAACTTGACATGGCCAAAAATGAACCCTTGATTTCTTTTCAACCCTACACTTTTCCTCCCTCAGGCATCTTCATAAATAGAAAGGCAATTTCTTATTTATAGAACCCCATTGATACAGTTGAAGAAGCCCAAAATCAAAGTAGAATCATATCAGTTTTTTTTTCTTTTTCTTCCAAACACACATACAGTTTGTCAGCAAGTTCTATTGGCCATATAGGCAAACACGTATCTTGAATCTGTCTACTTCTCTTTTCTTCACTGCTACTACCCCAGTCAAAAATTCCATCATTATTCACCTAATTTGCCTCTTAACCTTTCTCCCAGTTTTCACTTTTGCACCTATACAATTTATTGAACAAGCAATGGCCTAGTGAGCTTTGAAAACCATGTGTAAAATCATGTCACTTCTCTCCTGAATATACTCTAGATTTTAATTCTTACTATTTATATGTGTTGCAACTATACACTTCAAGTTTCTCTCCAGCTTTTCATCTTCTAAAAATGTTTTGATAACATAAAACTTTAATTTTAAAGTGGTTGAATATATCAATATTTCCCATTAAAGTTTGTCATCTCTGTTTTTCCTTAATAAATTCTAACTTGAGTTTCTTAGCATAGTTCTCCATATTTTCTCCTGAACATTCTTAATGTTTTCCCTTTCAAATTTAAGTTTTTAAACCTCCTGAGATGGATTTTTGTGTATCATGTGAGTTACATATCAATTTTCGACACCCTCTTGCAATAGCAGCGGAATCACAACTAACTGCTGAACAAACATCAACAGGAAGACACTGGAACTCACCAAAAAAGATACCCGATATCCAAAGACAACAGAGAAGCCACAATGAGACAGTAGGAGTGGTGCAATCACAACAAAATCAAATCCCATAACTGCTGGGTGGGTGACTCACAAACTGGAGAACACTTATACCACAGAAGTCCACCCACTGGAATGAAGGCTCTGAGCCCACGTTAGGCTTCCCAACCTGGGGGTCCAACAATGGGAGGAGGAATTCCTAGAGAATCAGACTTTGAAGCCTAGTGGGATTTGATTGCAGGACTTCAACAGGACTGGGGGAAACAGAGACTCCACTCTTGGAGGGCACACACAAAATAGTGTGCACATCAGGACCCAGGGGAAGGAGCAGTGACCTCATAGGAGAATGACCAGAACTACCTGCTAGTGTTGGAGGGTCTCCTGCAGCGGTGGCTGTGTCTCACCATGAGGACAAGGACATTGGCAGCAGAAGTTCTGGGAAGTACTCCTTGGCATGAGCCCTCCTAGAGTCCGCCATTAGCACCACCAAAGGGCCTAGGTAGGCTCCAGTGTTGGGTGACCTCAGGCCAAACAACAAACAGGGAGGGAACCCAACCACACCCATCAGCAGAAAAGCAGATTAAAGTTTTACTGAGCTCTTCGCACAAGAGCAACAGCCAGCTCTACCCACCACAACATAGTTTGGAAGTCCTAGCCATGGCAATCAGAGAAGAAAAAGAAATAAAAGGAATCCAAATTGGAAAAGTAGAAGTAAAACTGTCACTGTCTGCAGATGACATGATACTATACATAGAGAATCCTAAAGATGCCAACAGAAAACTACTAGAGCTAATCACTGAATTTCATAATGTTGCAGGATACAAAATTAATGCACAGAAATCTCTTGCATTCCTATACACTAATGATGAAATATCTGAAAGAGAATTTAAGGAATCACTCCCATTTACGACTGCAACAAAAAGAATAAAATACCTAGGAATAAACCTACCTAAGGAGACAAAAGACCTGTATGCAGAAAACTATAAGACACTGATGAAAGAAATTAATGATGGTACAAACAGACGGAGAGATATACCATGCTCTTGGATTGGAAGAATCAACATTGTGAAAATGACTATACTACCCAAAGCACTCTACAGATTCAATGCAATCCCTATCAAATTACCAATGGCATTTTTTACGGAACTAGAACAAAAAATCTTAAAATCTGCATGGAGACACGAAAGACCCCAAATAGCCAAAGCGTTCTTGAGGGAGAAAAATGGAGCTGGAGGAATCAGACTCCTTGACTTCAGACTATACTACAAAGCTACAGTAATCAAGACAATATGGTACTGGCAGAAAAACAGAAATACAGATCCATGGAACAGGAGAGAAAGCCCAGAGATAAACCCATGCACCTATAGTCAACTAATCTATGACAAAGGAGGCAAGGATATGCAATGGAGAAAAGATAGGCTCTCCAATAAGTGGTGCTGGGAAAACTGGACAGCTACATGTAAAAGAATGAAATTAGAACACTCCCTAACACCATAACAAAAATAAACTCAAAATGGATTAGAGACCTAAATGAAAGACCGGACACTATAAAACTCTTAGAGGAAAACATAAGAAGAACACTCTTTGACATAAATCACAGCAAGATATTTTTTGATCCACCTCCTAGAGTAATGGAAATGAAAACAAAAATAAACAAATGGGACCTAATGCAACTTAAAAGCTTTTGCACAGCAAGGGAAACTACAAACAAGACAAAAAGACAACCCTCAGAATGGGAGATTATATTTGCAAACTAATCAATGTACAAGGGATTAATCTCCAAAATATATAAACAGTTTATGCAGCTCAATATTAAAAAAACAAACAACCTAATCCAAAAGTGGGCAGAACACCTAAATAGACATTTCTCCAAGGAAGACATACAGATGGCCAAAAGCACATGAAAAGCTGCTCAACATCACTAATTATTAGAGAAATGCAAATCAAAACTACAATGAGGTATCACCTCATACCAGTTAGAAAGGGCATCACCAGAAAATCTACAAACAACAAATGCTGGAGAGGGTGTGGAGAAAAGGGAACCCTCTTGTACTACTGGTGGAATGTAAATTCATACAGTCACTATGGAGAACAGTATGGAGGTTCCTTAAAAAACTAAAAATAAAAGCACCATACGACCCAGCAATCCCACTACTCTGGGCATATACCCAGAGAAAACCATAATTCAAAAAGACACATGCACCCCAATGTTCATTGCAGCACTATTTACAATAGCTAGGGCATGGAAGCAGCCTAAATGCCCATCGACAGACGAATGGATAAAGAAGATGTGGTACATATATACAATGGAATATTATTCAGCCACAAAAAGGAACGAAATTGGGTCATTTGTAGAGATGGGGATGGATCTAGAGACTGTCATACAGAGTGAAGTAAGTCAGTAAGAGGAAAACAAATATTGTATATTAACGCATATATGTGGAACCTAGAAACATGGTACAGATGAACCGGTTTTCAGGGCAGAAATTGAGACACAGATGTAGAGAACAAACGTATGGACACCAAAGGGAGAAAGTGGTGGGGGTGGGGGTGGGGGTGGTGGTGGGATGAATTGGGAGATTGAGATTGACATATATACACTAATATTTATAAAATGGATAACTAAAAAGAACCTGCTGTATAAAAAAATAAAATTCAAAGAAAAAATAATGAAAAAAATTTTTTTCTTTTTTCCCACGTGGTTACACAATTGTTCTGTCAACATTATTGAATATTCCCTATTTCCCCTATGATCTAAAATACTAAATTTGTTCATAAATCAAGTTTCCATAAACGTGTGGATTAGTGGTAGGGGCTCTCTTTTTAGTTCCTCAGCCAAATTCTCTATCTTTGTGATAAAATAATATTTATATCTTAATTAATAGACCTTTATACCTTTTTACTGCAGTTAAAGCAAATCTCCCCTACTTATTCTTTTGCCTCAGAAGAATTTTGGCTCTTCTCAGGACTCTTTGATCTTCAGTGCATAGAATCACCTTGCCAACTTCCACACACAAAAAAACATGCTGAAGTTTTAATTCTAATTCCATCCAAACTTTAAGTTAATGAGAGTAAAATCAACATATGTTTTTGATTATGTTGAGTCTTTCTTTCCAAGAACATGGTATGTTGATCTATTTATTCAGGTATTTAAAAATATCTTTCAATAAAATTTTATTATTTTTCTACAGTGCTTACACATTTTTATAGTTTTTTTTTTGGTTGCCATTATAAATAGTAAAATTGCATTGTCTATTTGTTGCTGGTGTAAAAAAATAAATAAGTCTTGTTTTCAGCAACTCTGGTAAACTCTTAATCCTAATAATTTTTCTATAGCTTCTTGGGTTTTCTGAGTAGACAATTAACTATATCATCCATGTCATCTAAATAATGACAGTATTCATTCCTTATTTTCAATACTCTATCCTTTTACTTATATTTTTCTTGCCTTATTTTCCTGACTGTGATCTCTAGAAAAATGTTAAATAGAAATTGTGATAGTGGAAATCATTGTGACTACTTTAGAATCCCGATTCTAAAGAGAAGGTTTATAGCATTTCAACATTAAGAAAAATGATAGCTATGTAGGCCTTTGTAGATTCCCTTTATCAGGTTATGGACATCCCTTCTATTCCTAGTTAGATAACAATTTTGACCATGAATGGATACTAAATTCCATTAAACGTTTTTCCTGGGTCTATAAAGAAGATCATATGGTTTTTCTACTTTCAAATATTACTGGTGTGAAATGTGTTGATTGATCAGCCCATATTCAACCAACCTTGAAATCTTGGAATAAACACAACTTGGCAATCACATATTATCTTTTTAAATACATTGCTAAATTGATTTGCTAATATATTTTTTAGCACCTTTGCACTGATACAAAAATGTTTAATTCTTTCTCAAACTATTCTTGGATGATTTAAGCTCTAAGTCAGTATTCAAGCAGGAAAATACAGGACTATTCTAGATATTTCAAGAAGTGGAAACATAATATAGGGCATTAAATTCATTACAAAGTTATTGGGTGGGTTAGAGGAGCACAAAGGGAAAAACTAGTTACTCAACGATACTTAGTACCTATGATTTTTATGATTCTGAGGCTGCTGCAGTTGAAAGGGAGTTGACAAATCACTTAACCCACTCTTATAGGTGGCTGCCACTGCCCAGCCGAAGCTGCCATTGCTGGAAGAACTGCCAGAAATGAGAAATCACTTCATTTTTCTCATCTTTCAATCTCTTGTCAGTGCCTCAAATCAGCAGAAATTAACAGAAAGCCAGATGACAAGGAGACTATGAGATATAGTTTGCAAGCTTCTAACCCCAGAGAAAAGTATAAAGGGCAAGTACAGAGTAGAGAGAGAACATTATCCAAAACAGGTATCAAGATTCATACTAACCTCATAAAATGAGCCAGGAAATGTTCCTTCTTCTATCTCTGGAAGAGTTCATTGAATATTTGGTAGAACTAGCTGATAAACCATCTGAGCCTGTTTCTTTTTTGTAAAGATTCGAAACTACTGGTTTAAGTTTTAACTATGGATTCACTACTGGGGTTCTATTTCTATAATGTGACAAAGGATATGCATGATCTAACTATTGTTCTGACTTTCTCACTTTCTCTGTCTCCTAACTTCTTTGAATTATTTTAATCTATTTTCCCTGTATTTTCTGTGCTTTTGAACACACTTTCATGTGTCTAAAATATTTTGTAATATTTATAAAATCACAAAGCCCAAATTTTATACACATATCTAAACTTACACATGCAGTGAAAAAGGAAGCATTGACTAACTATGAGAGACCGTATATGGGGTGAATACAGCTGTGAGCAGGGCTGGCTTCATGCACATGTGAACTGTGCATTGCACAGAGCCCCATGTTTGAAGGGCCCAGTCTTGGTTTATTGCTCTGCTGTTGCTGTCTTGAAATCCTTAATTTTTGAAGGTGGTGAGTATTGGTGAGTATTGGAGGATAGGTTTGGAGTTAAGCTTTCTTTTTTGTTTTTGTATTTTTCTGGTTTTTTGTAATTGCTAAAAAGTATTCAATAACCATGAAAATAAGTATTCTTCTAAGGTCTTATTAAAAATATAACTCAAATATTTTTTAAGGGAGGAATTAGAGTATTAATTTAGGAAACCCAGGTTTACAATTTAATAAGGGAAAAATGGCTTAATATTCAGTTGGATTGTTCCACAAAGAGTGGGAAGAACAGAGAATTTACTTTTGAAAACTGAATAACTGTGATCCTCAATGTATTTTTGTAGGATTTTATTACAGAGTTAATTTAGGTCAATTGGCTGTTAATGATTAGTCCACAAGTTAGAATAAGTTTTAAATAGCTTTGGTTATAAAATTAAGTAGGCCAACACTTTATTTAATTTGATCATTCTAATCAATTTTTAAAATATGAGCTGGGCTTCCCTGGTGGCGCAGTGGTTGCGCGTCCGCCTGCCGATGCAGGGGAACCGGGTTCGCGCCCCGGTCTGGGAGGATCCCACATGCCGCGGAGCGGCTGGGCCCGTGAGCCATGGCCGCTGAGCCTGCGCGTCCGGAGCCTGTGCTCCGCAACGGGAGCGGCCACAACAGAGGGAGGCCCGCATACCACAAAAAATAAAAATTAAAAAAATAAAAAATAAAAAATAAAATATGAGCTAGTTATTTAGAAATGAAGATGTGTAAAAAGTTCATTTCCACATTGCCAATTGAGACCTGTACTTTCATAATGCCTTTTGACATTGATATAAGTGGCTGACCATGAGGGAGATGAGTTTCATCTCATAGGGAGCCAAGGGCTTCCCATCCAATATTTTAAATTTAAGTTTTTAGGGAACATAAAGAATTTGTTGAGTTATATGTGATAAATTCCTAGGAGAAGAATGTGAGAAGTCTCATATTCTGCTCCACATTAGGCCTTCCCAGTCAAACAAGGTTTTATTTGGTTTTTACTTTATTCCTTTGGGTTTGCTTGGTTTAGCTCTATGCTAGTCTTGATCAAACCAGGAACTGGAGTGCATGACCAACAAATTCCTGGGGGAGTCTTCCTCAGAAAGTGAAGATAAAGTCCAGAGGATTTTGAGATGTCTATAAATTCTGGAAAGGGCAAAGAGGCCTTCCTTCCATCTCAACCTCCTTGATTTGGCAAGTTCAAAGATTCATGCTACTTTATATATACATATATATATATATATATATACATATATATATATATGTATATATATATATAGATAGTAGAAAAGGTCCTAGGAGAGAAATTTCATCTGTAAACTGACCTGGAAAGATTCCAAGATCCCAATTTTGATGGTGACACAGCATACCTTGTAAAAGATACAGGTAGAATAAATTTGGGGGCTGGTGGGTAGGTCCTAGATATCAGATTAAGACTCTGGAACAAGAGAATGATAACGCCTGCTTCAAATCAAGGCATAAATTCCTTTTCAAAGAAGCAGAGTTACTCTGATGTAGAAGAAAATCAAGGTGCTGAAAATTCTTCCTAGATACTGATTCACAATGGCCATTTGACCTAGATCCAAGTAAAGATGTCCCAATGTACTTGGGAGAGAAATTTGTGAGGCTATCTTTCAGGAGAAAAATACCAATATTAATATTAGAATAGCCAACATTTATTGAGAAATTAAAATGAGTATATGTTGTTCTTTACATGTTATAATTCTTAATTCTCTTAATAACTCTTGAAACAGATATAACTATTATCTTTATTTTAATGATGAAGAATCATAGGCTTAGAGAGTTTAAATAACTTTACAAAATTAGTGAGTGGCAAAATCAAGACTCATATTCTAATCTCTGGTAGTAAGACTTGGCTACTACTACAGCAGTCTTTTTACGTAATTTTGACCTCAGTGGGAAGAGATCCTTCTCCAAATCCACTGAAGGAGGGTCAGAGTATTTTAAGCACTGTGGTCACAAATGGGAAGATGCCAGTGGAATACTTGATAGCCTGCCTGGCATTTTGTAAACTGTCAGAAAATATTATTTCTTATGATACAGGAAATTAGAATGAAAGGGATAAGAGATTAGGTGTGAGATTCTAAATTCTGGGTTTGTAACCCAGCTTGTTGTGTGACTTTCAGAAAGTTTCACATTTCTTACTTGTAAAATAGGGACAATAGTATTCTCCATTTTGTAGGGTTGTTGTGGTCATCAGATAAGTTGGTGCTAGTGTTAGCACTCTGCCTGGCACACACACATGCACAAATGCTCAAGAAATGTTAGCTATTGTTGTTGAATGTTGTTGTTGTTTCTTTTAATATTGGAGCTACAAAGTCAGTGTTAGTGCTTTTAAGATCGTTGACATCAGAAGCCACAGAGTCAATAAATCAGACCGAGGGGCACAGGTGAAGTCTTCAGAAGCAGCTAGGCTATAGCTCACGTAGCCACCAGCAGTGGAATTGAAACAGAGTAGCAAGAAGTCTACAAGTCACCAAGAAGTATGGGCTTCCTGGCACCATCCCAGAGGAAGGAGGAGACTCATGGGATTTGGGGCACCAATTATTGTGTGGAGTGGGGAGTCACAATCCAGACCGTTTTCAGGGCCATTGTGTGTGTTACGACGTCCTTGCTCGTCCTCTTCTAAGCTCCAGTACCATTGGAAAGTAAAAGCTCCATACCTGACTCCTTTTTAATTGTATACTTCTCCCTTCCCAGTTTTCTCCTTCCGGCTCAGAAAGCAATCACCTAATAATATCATATGAAGGAGAAAAACCTTTCTGCAATTTACAAAATTGCAGGTAATTCTGTTGTTCAATTAAGATAATACCGTTTCTGAGCATAACCTCCTGTCCTAAATTGAAACCGTAAATAGGCTGCAGACATATAGAAAAATGAGAGTAGTGTACCCATAGTTTCTCTCTTTTTTTTAACATCTTTATTGGATGTAATTGCTTTACAATGGTGTGTTAGTTTCTGCTTTATAACAAAGTGAATCAGCTATACATATACATATGTTCCCATATCTCTTCCCTCTTATATCTCCCTCCCACCCTTCCTATCCCACCCTTCTAGGTGGTCACATGGCACCGAGCTGATCTCCCTGTGCTATGTGGCTGCTTCCCACTAGCTAGCTATTTTACATTTGGTAATATATATATGTCCATGCCACTCTCTCACTTCGTCCCAGCTTACCATTTCCCCTCCCCATGTCCTCAGGTCCATTCTTTACATCTGCATCTTTATTCCTGTCCTGCCCTTAGGTTTTCCAGAACATTTTTTTCGTTTTTTATTTTTTACATTCCATATACATGTGGAATACAGTATTTGGTTTTCTCTTTCTGACTTACTTCACTCTATGACAGACTCTAGGTCCATCCACCTCACTACAAATAACTCAATTTCGTTTCTTTTTATGGCTGAGTAATATTCCATTGTATATATGTGCCACATCTTCTTTATACATTCATCTGTTGATGGACACTTAGGTTGCTTCCATGTCCTGGCTATCGTAAATAGAGCTGCAATGAACATTGTGGTATATGACTCCTTTTGAATTACAGTTTTCTCAGGGTATATGCCCAGTAGTGGGATTGCTGGGTTGTATGGTGCTTCTATTTTTAGTTTTTTAAGGAACCTCCATACTGTTCTCCATAGTGGCTGTATCAATTTACATTCCCACCAACAGTGCAAGAGGGTTCCCTTTTCTGCACATCCTCTCCAGCATTTATTGTTTGTAGATTTTTTGATGATGGCCATTCTAACCAGTATGAGGTGATACCTCATTGTAGTTTGGATTTGCATTTCTCTAATGATTAGTGATGTTGAGCATTCTTTCATGTGTTTGTTGGCAATCTGCATATCTTCTTTGGAGAAATGCCTATTTAGGTCTTCTGCCCATTTTAGGATTGGGTTGTTTGTTTTTTTGATATTGACCTGCATGAGCTCCTTGTAAATTTTGGAGATTAATCCTTTGCCAGTTGCTTCGTTTGCAAATATTTTCTCCCATGCTGAGGGTTGTATTTTGCTCTTGTTTATGGTTTCCTTTGCTGTGCAAATCAGCTATACATATACATATGTTCCCATATCTCTTCCCTCTTATATCTCCCTCCCACCCTTCCTATCCCACCCTTCTAGGTGGTCACATGGCACCGAGCTGATCTCCCTGTGCTATGTGGCTGCTTCCCACTAGCTAGCTATTTTACATTTGGTAATATATATATGTCCATGCCACTCTCTCACTTCGTCCCAGCTTACCATTTCCCCTCCCCATGTCCTCAGGTCCATTCTTTACATCTGCATCTTTATTCCTGTCCTGCCCTTAGGTTTTCCAGAACATTTTTTTCGTTTTTTATTTTTTACATTCCATATACATGTGGAATACAGTATTTGGTTTTCTCTTTCTGACTTACTTCACTCTATGACAGACTCTAGGTCCATCCACCTCACTACAAATAACTCAATTTCGTTTCTTTTTATGGCTGAGTAATATTCCATTGTATATATGTGCCACATCTTCGTTATCCGTTCATCTGTCGATGGACACTTAGCTTCCTTCCATGTCCTGGCTATTGTAAATAGAGCTGCAATGAACATTTTGGTACATGACTCTTTTTGAATTATGGTTTTCTCAGGGTATATGCCCAGTAGTGGGATTGCATGAGGTGATACCTCATTGTAGTTTGGATTTGCATTTCTCTAATGATTAGTGATGTTGAGCATTCTTTCATGTGTTTGTTGGCAATCTGCATATCTTCTTTGGAGAAATGCCTATTTAGGTCTTCTGCCCATTTTAGGATTGGGTTGTTTGTTTTTTTGATATTGACCTGCATGAGCTCCTTGTAAATTTTGGAGATTAATCCTTTGTCAGTTGCTTCGTTTGCAACTACTTTCTCCCAACCTGGAAGAAATGGTCAAATTCTTAGAAAAGCACAACCTTCCAAGACTTAGCCAGGAACAAATAGAAAATATAAACAGACCAATCACAAGCACTTTTTGTAGGCTGCAGGTTCATAGTTCCCATTGTTTTTGGTGTCTGCCCCCAGTGGCTAAGGTTTGTTCATTGGGTTCTGTAGGCTTCCTGGTGGAGGGGACTGGTGCCTGTGTTCTCGTGGATGAGTCTGGATGTTGTCTTGCTGATGGGCAGGACTGCATCCCATGGTGTGTTTTTGGGGTCTGTGACCTTATTATGATTTTAGCCAGCCTCTCTGCTAATGGGTGGGGTTGTGTTCCTGTCTTGCTAGTTGTCCTCCTAGGGTGTCCAGCACTGTAGCTTGCTGGTCGTTGAGTGAGCTGGGTCTTAGTGTTGAGATGGAGAACTCTGGCAGAGCTTTCGCCATTTGATATTACGTGGAGCCGGGAGGTATCTGGTGGACCAAGGTCCTGAACTCAGCTCTCCCACCTCAGAGGCACAGGCCTGACCCCCGGCTGGAGCACCAAGATGCTGTTAGCCACATAGCTCAGAAGAAAAGGGAGAAAATAGAAAGAAAGAAAGAAAGAAAGACGAAAGAAAGAAAGAAAGAAAGAAAGAAAGAAAGAAAGAAAGAAAGAAAGAAAGAAAGAAAGAAAGAAAGAAAGAAAGAAAAGGAAAGAAAGAAAGAAAGAAAGAAAAGGAAAGAAAGAAAAGGCAAGAAAGAAAGAAAGAAAAAGAAAAGAAAGAAAGAAAGAAAAAGAAAAGAAAGTTATTTTAAAAATAATTAAAATTTAAAAATAATAAATAGAAGAAGATAGAAGATAGAAAGAAAGAAAGAAGAGAGCAACCAAACCAAAAATCAAATCCACCAATGATAACAACTGCTGAAAACTATATTTTAAAAAACCCCCAACAAATGGACCGACAGAGCCCTAGGATAAATGGTAAAAGCAAAGCTATACAGACAAAATCACACAAAGAGGCATACACACACACATTCACAAAAAAAGAAAAAGGAAAAAATATATATACCTATATATATTAAAAAAAGAAAGGAAAAGAGCATCCAAATTAATAAACAAATCTACCAATGCTAATAAACGTTAAATACTAAACTAAGATAAACATAAAACTAGAAACAAATTTGATGCAGAAAGCAAACCCCAAGTCTACAGTTGCTCCCAAACTCCACCGCCTCAATTTTGGGATGATTCGTTGTCTATTCAGGTATTCCAGAGATGCAGGGTACATCAAGTTGATTGTGTAGCTTTAATCCACTGCTCCTGAGGCTGCTGGGAGAGATTTGCCTTTCTCTTCTTTGTTCGCACAGCTCCTGGGGTTCAGCTTTGGATTTGGCCCCGTCTCTGCATGTAGGTAGCCTGAGAGCGTCTGTTCTTTTCTCAGTACGGGGTTAAAGGAGCAGCTGATTCGGGGGCTCTGGCTCAGGCCGAGGGGTAGGGAGGGGTACAGATGTGGGGCGAGCCTTTGGCAGCAGAGGCCAGCGGGACGTTGCACCAGCCTGAGGCGTGCCGTGCGTTCTCCCGGGGAAGTTGTCCCTGGATCCCGGGACCCTGGCAGTGGCGGGCTGCACAGGCTCCCGGGAGGGGAGGTGTGGAGAGTGACCTGTGCTCGCACACAGGCTTCTTGGTGACGGCAGCAGCAGCCTTAGCGTCTCATGCCCGTCTCTGTGGTCCGCGCTGATAGCTGCCGCTTGCGCCCGTCTCTGGAGCTCGTTTAGGCGGCGCTCTTAATCCCCTCTCCTCATGCACCCCAAAACAATGGTCTCTTCCCTCTTCTGCAGCTCCAGACTTTTTCCCGGACTCCCTTCCGGCTAGCCGTGGCGCACTAGCCCCCTGCAGGCTGTGTTCACGCAGCAAACCCCAGTCCTCTCCCTGGGATCTGACCTCTGAAGCCCGAGCCTCAGCTCCCAGCCCCCGCCTGCACCGGCTGGTGAGCAGACAAGCCTCTCGGGCTGGTGCGTGCTGGTTGGCACCGATCCTCTGTGTGGGAATCTCTCCGCTTTGCCCTCCACACCCCTGTTGCTGTGCTCTCCTCTGTGGCTCCGAAGCTTCTCCCCTCCGCCACCCGCAGTCTCCACCACGAAGGGCCATCCTAGTGTGTGGAAACCTTTCTTCCTTCACAGCTCCCTCCCAGGGGTGCAGGACCCGTCCCTATTCTTTTGTCTCTGTTTTTTCTTTTGCCCTACCCAGGTACTTGGGGAGTTTCTTGCCTTTTGGGAGGTCTGAGGTCTTCTGCCAGCGTTCAGTAGGTGTTCTGTAGGAGTTGTTCCACATGTAGATGTATTTCTGATGTATTTGTGGGGAGGAAGGTGATCTCCACGTCTTACTCCTCCGCCATCTTGAAGGTCTGCCCCTGTCTTCTTATATTAGGGAATAACATTCTATGAGAATTTTCTGGCAGGCCTTTCCATTTGAGTCACAGAATCAGTTTCAGTGTGTTTCTAAGAAGGTAAAACACCGTCACCATAATTGCCTCCCTACCTTTATAAATATTGGAACTTCTTTAATATAAATGTAATCTTAGTAAAACCTATATTGCCTTTTGAGAAGACTTCATTTCATATGCAAAGCATTTTAGAACCCTTCATGGGTAGAATTTGTATTAGTAGAGATATTTCACATATTTTATCTCATTTTTGGCCAAAGGAATGATTTATTTTACAAGGTTAATTATCTTTGTCTTCTAAAAATACTTGTTGGTTAATAAAACTATTTAAATTCTTTTTGTTTAAAAATTAAGTCACAATATACCACACTGTAACAAAATTCCTATACATTGTGCATATACATAGTTCTGGGTTTGATCTAGGGAACACAATTTCCTTGAATGTTATAGTTTTCTATTCTATTTTAGTATTATAATCTTTCCTGGCAATAAATAATGTGCTTCTATTGAATTCAAAATTACAGTAAATGTGCTCAGTGCAGATAATGTAACACCTGTAAATTCCCAAGCCCTACAATTGTAGATTGCATATCTCAAAGGCTTAAGGTTCTGAATTCTATTGCAAAAGTAATGAGCTGAAGATTGATTGCAAATGTGTATCTGTTAAGACAGCCACTAAGTTTTTCTACTGCTTTGGATAGATCTGAGCATGAGGCATTCAAAAGCCACAGCAATGTTTTGGATTTAGCAGGCTTAGATCTTTAAAAAATAAACTAAAATTATAGCTAATACTCTTCTCCCAGGGATTGAGAAGGGAGAGTCGGTCAGTGGTAAACCCAATGGTAGGTACTAGCCAGGAGTACCTTAGGTATATGATCTCACATGGAGCAGTGCAGGGGGGATGGAATAAAGGCTGAAGCAGAGCCAGGAAGCCCTGACAAAGAACCACACATTCTGTGCTCCATCTCACCTCCTCTGCCAAATCACGCAGCTACAGAGAAGAGGAGCTATATTTAAAAAGGAAAACCAATAGAATAAGCAAACAGAATCGACCTCCTCCCCATTCTTCTGTTTTTCATACTTTCAGAAGTGATGTTAGAATTATTTGAATCGAATCTTTTCTTGTAATTGAGTCTTTTCTACTGTGAGTATTGATTTTATTCATCTAGTTATCAAAAGAGTGTTTTATTTTATTGTCAGAATCACAACATATTAGCACTGGAAGTTTATTTAGAAATCATTTACACTTGATTAAAGATGCATTTGACAAGACATGAGGGAACTGGGGCTTGGAGAAGCTATGTGCTCAGCCAAAGGCCAGAGGCAAGGGCAAGCCCCCACCCCAGCCCACTGACCTGCCCTGGACTTTCGTGCAGCCACTCTCATGGTACTGGGTGCCTGCACAGCAGTATTCTGAGTCTTCCTGCAAAAGCGAGGGAAGCGTCTTCCATGGGCTGACCATCCTATACTTTTAAAAATCAGCCGAAACTTAGAGCAAGGGGAATACCTGAAGTGTTAAAAATAAAATTTGTAAAGACAGTTGTTGGACTACTGCTTTCTTTTAGGCTTTTTCCTGATTCACCTCCTAGGTTCTAGTCTGGAAACATCCCATTGAGAAGGATCAAATATACATAAAAGGAAATACTTTGCTGAATATGCATTTCCTATCCTAAGGTTTGGATTCGGTCACACACTGGTGGGCTGACCCAGTTTATGGGGCTTCCAGTCCTAGATCCTTTTTCTCCCCAGACCATGACTGAGTTTTTAAAAGAGCAAACTACTCAGTCTTTAGCCAAGGAAAGTGTGGGTAGTTACAACCTGGAGTTGGAGGAGGGGATTATTTTATTTATTTATTTTGGGGGGCTGACTTACCACACCTTTCCTTGTTGGAGCTTCCCACTTTCTTCCATGTGTATAAGTGTACAAGTCAGTAAGAGTAGGATTCCATCTGCCTCATTGTCAACTTGGGCGTCAATAAAATAGGGCCAGATATAAAATGATTGAGGCTAATCCTCACACGCAGAACTTATGAAGAAAATGTTTGAGAACTGATTCAATATTTTTTTGACCTCTTTGCCAACTTCAAATGTAAAAGGGCTGAGAGCAGGAAGAAGGCAGGGCAACTATAAGAAGTTCTTAGAGAGAGTTTTTATACTGTCCCTTCACCCCCACCAAACACAGTGGGAGTCACTGACCTCCAACTCCACAGTAAGCGAGTGAGGGGGTTGCTCGGAGAGCTTGGTTTGGTGCCTGAGTCAACCTGAGAAAGTTTAAGCAGAATGGAGGTGGCCGTGTTGAGGACAAAGGCTATGGAAAGGTTTTCTGTGGCCAGAAGTCAGCCATGTTAGAGAGGAGGATGAAGAGCCAAAGGGAACTGGTCTGGAGCAGTTTAAAGTCCTGTCCTAGAGGAACTTCTGCTTCTATTTGGTTGGACAACCAGAGGACCAGGAACCAAGGTTGGAGAGGTAGCTAAAGGAACGGATTCTATCCCCCATCAGGAGAGGGGCCTCTGATGAAACCAAGGAAGTGCCCAGTGAGGAACAAGCCTGTTTGAAACCTCCATCGAGCCTAGGGAGCGTCTCTTCCTCTCTTCTTCCTCACTTCCGAGACCTCAGGTGCTAAACCACTGTTAGCACTGGTGGCAGAAACAGAGCAAAAGAGAGGAAGCCAGAGCCAACAAACACCTCTTCCTAATGAACACCTTCTTGCCTTTGTGAGTCATAGCTGAAAGAGAGGGAGGAGAATAAATTTGGAACACATAAATATGGAAGTGTTGATTGATATACTGGGCTGGACATTTCTCATGTGTAAATTGAGACTGTGTCTCGTGACTCTAAGTGATGGTAGAATATTTTGTTAGTTTAAGAGTGAGAAGACATGAGACTGCCAAATGTTTTTTCTGAAAACAGGAGAAGACACCTTTCACTGAACAACTCTGAAAACCACAGTGGGAAACAAAAAGTTAAGTAGGCCCTGATTCCCAAGTCATACATGCTCAAGATATTGTTACCAAATGCTCTTTCCTTGTCAGGAAAGACCTTCCTGGTCTCTGAGTTTTGCAGCTTCCCTCAGCCAGAGCTAGTGTCTCAACGTTTGAACCAACTATGTGTCCGGAATCAATTCAGTCCTTAGCAGATAATAAAGTCATTTAACTCTGTTCACTCTGGGATTCAGTATCAAGTTATCCTTGTTACAATTTGGGACCTAATTTTGAGGCCCCTGTTCTGATTCTGTGCCTTGTTTTTGAGCCCCATCTTATTTTGTTGAATATTCATGTATTAATATTAATCACAGGTATACCTCATTTTATTGTACTTCACAGATATTGTGATTTTTTTACAAATTGAAGCAAGCCTATCAGCATCACTCTTCAAACAGCATTTGCTCACTTCATGTCTCTGTGTCACATTTTGGTAATTCTTGCAATATTTCAAATGTTTTCATTGTTGTTATATTTGTTATGGTGATCTGTGATCAGTGATCTTTGATGTTACTACTACCACTCACTGAGGGCTCGGATGATGGTTAGCAATAACGTATTTTTTAATTAAGGTGTGCACATTGCTTTTTTTAGACATAATGCTACTGCACACTTACTAGACTACAGTAAAATGTAAACCTAACTTTTATATGCACTGGGAAACCAAAACATTTGTGTGACTCACTTTATTGCACTATTTTCTTTTTTGTGGTGGTCGAGAACCAAACCCCAAATATTCTGAGATATGTCTGTATAAGATTTCAATGTGTGTGTGTGTGTGCGTGTGTGCGTGTGCGTGTGTGCAGTTGACCCTTGAACAAAATGGGTTTGAACTGCATGGGTCCACCTGTACATGGATTTTTTCCAATAGTACATACTACGTGATCCATGGTTGGTGGAATCCGTGGATGCAGAACTGCTGATACGGTGGGCCAAGTTATATGCATACTTTCAACTGTGGAAGAGTCAGCATCCCTTACCTCCCTGTTGTTCAAGGGGCAACTGGACACATATGCACATGTATAAACCTTTTGCTTGTTTTGGTGGCTGACTTTCTCAATAATCTTTTGATTTATCTGGATGTTTGTTCTTTTTAAAGAGTAAAGCGCTAACAAGCTGATGGTTCTCACGGGGTAGGAGTGGGTTTCGCAGGTGATGAGAATATTGAGGAAGTGACAGACTTTTGCGTGGAGGATCACCAGCTCTCGGCACCTGTAGGACTTTTTTCTTAGATTGCAATTTCCTTACAGCATTTGTTCAGCAATAGTTGTCAAACTGTAGCTGGATCAGAATTACTCGGTCTGTTAAAAAGGAGGGCTGAGCTTCACCTCCCTCTCCACCACACGCACACTCCTCAAGGTGTGTGATCCAATAGATCTATAGAGACATCTAGGGAGAATTTGCATTTCTATCAAGTTCCCAGTCATTGCAGATGTTGTTGATCTGGGAACCATACTTTGAAAATCACTGCCTTGGTACAGAGTTTCTCAAACTCAGCACTGTGGACATTTTATGCCACATAATACCTCGTGTGGGGCTGGCCTGTGCATTTGTAGGATGCTTAGTAGCATCCCTGGCTTCTACCACTAAGATGCCAGTACCAAACATGTCTCCAGACATTGCCAAAAGTCCCCAAAGGGGCAAATCACCCTGGATTGAGAACCACTGGCTACCTTATGTTTTTCTGTCCCCTGCCTGGAAAAGAAAAGCCCAGCTATAAGCAATCTGGGAGACAACGGGAGCCTTGAGAGTCTTACCATTCAGTTAGGACATTCGGTTAAGACATTCTGTTTAATTCCCTTATTTTTGGTTTTGCCTTTCGTCAATACCAACGCACTTTCCATATTCAACTGTAAGTCTCTCCAAAGATAAATCTCTTCGGTAGAGGTAGAAAAGGGCCAGACTCTTGGAGAGGGAACCTGGGGGTCTAACTGACTCTCACACAAACTTTCTACTTATCCTCCAGGTTGCAGTTTTGCTCTCAAGTTCTGCTTTCAGAAATATCTACTGTCTCTAGAATTTGTGCATTTCTGAGGTTTAGCAGAGCTAAGCAACTTTCTCTCCGGCAAGCTCACACTTCCGTTATCTCTGATCTGCTAAATCAATTACTTTTCATCCATCTGCTTCCCTGAGCCCAAAGTTTTGTTGACATCTTTCATCTGCTGTTATCTGTTCTTCCATTCTTTTTGTTTTTGTAGATTTATGCCCTTTTATTTTCATTTTGCAGTATTACAAAGGATCGACAGTAAATGTGTGTGTTTAATTCATTCTGTACAACCAGAATTCCCAGCTGCTTTTTTGATATTAGCTTTCGGTGAGAGGGAGGGTGGAAAGGGCATAAAAGTATGTGAATTGGGGAGGTATTATTAATGATTTTGGTTAAAGATGAAGAAAAGAAATTTAAAGGTACAAAATACATTCTTTTCACATCTTTTGGTCTAAAACCCTTAGTGTTATACTTTGTTATCATCTGTTCAATAAAAACAACATTCGAAGTGGAAAATATAGGCCTTAAGAGATTCTGAAATGGCGAAACCCAAAAAGCAAATATCTTTGAGCAAGACAATATTTATTAAAAACCTTTTATAAATTTCAAATATACACCTATTTTAGGCTATAATTCCTCATTTAGAATATAAAGATTATAGGTCTTAATTTACCCACAAAATCAAAGCCATATATTCTTTTTTTTTAACATCTTTATTGGCGTATAATTGCTTTACAATGGTGTGTTACATATATTCTTATAGTAGACTTGTTCTCTACTTTGAAAATAACACTGGCAGTAATCCAAGTAGCTTAAAAATGAGTTTAAAAGCCCCTGAAGAATTTAGAGATTTTTAAAATTTATTGTTGTTATTAATATTCTAGTCAGCAGAACCACTTGGCTTCTTCTCCCCAGATATTAATAATCTGAAATCTGAACACAATCTGAACGTGTTATTTAGGTATTAGTCATACTTGCTCATGTATACCTCCTCTTATTGTTGAGAGAGCCCAACTTGTGACTTTTGGGGATCAGGTGGGATTTAGTCATAAGTAACCAAAGAGGTTATTGAATTTAAATTCAGTGATTAACAAAATGACAGGTGGACATTCTTTATAGATACTTATCTGGCTCTGGGAAAATTACTGGATCCCTCAGGAGTAAACCTCTCGCAGTAGGGGAACTGTACAAACATCACGGCTGAAATAGACTAAGTGTCTCATGTCTAAAACTTTGACCTTGCATTTGACTTCTTTTGAGCTTTCTGCAGGTATAGTAGTATGTGACAAAATGCCCTCCAGCTACTTCTAGGAATTATCAGTGCTTTTTGAATACTAACACTTTAAAAAGTTTGGTTAGCACATAGTCATTAAATATAAATGAATAGTTTCATGGCATTGTGACTTATTTGAATCTCAATATATGGATAGACCAGAGGGCTCCGTTAAAATTATGTAGTATATCTGCAGGAATTCCATGGAGGTCCAGTGATTAGGACTCTGCACTCTTACTGCCAAGGGCCCGGGTTCAATCCCTAGTCAGGGAACTAAGATCCCGCAAGCCGCACGGCATGGCTAAAATAAATAAATGAATAAATTAATTAATCATAAAAATAAATTTATGTAGTATATCATGCTTTCAAGCTAACAAGCATTGAGAAATAATATGGTGTTCTTGTCCTTGATTTTCACAACATCTGTTGACTTACAATGGCATGTTGTATAACTTGAATGTGCGAGGATGGAAAGTCAATAGAAAGTGTGGGAGGGGAGAGAAGAGGCTATTGCCATCCTATAGTCTGCCAGAAATATATATGGAACATTTATATATTCTCTCTATATACATATATAATATATAAATGTATGTAAAAACAAATATAATTATATGTGTATCAAAAAGAAGTCAAATGCAGAGAAAATTTAGAATGTCGATGAAAACTTGGAATGGAGAAGGCATATATGGGAATAATTGTCATAAGAGCCAGTGATATATGGTGGTACACATTTGGAGATCCAGTCATGTGACTTCAGATACAAGTCATCTGGCTTCTCTGAAATTTCATCTTTTCACCTGTAAAATGAAGATAATATTTGTCTTTCCAGGCTCTCAAGAGGTTTGTGAGGATTTATTAAGATAATAGAGGTGGGGGCTTCCCTGGTGGCGCAGTGGTTGCGCGTCCGCCTGCCGATGCAGGGGAACCGGGTTCGCGCCCCGGTCTGGGAGGATCCCACATGCCGCGGAGCGGCTGGGCCCGTAAGCCATGGCCGCTGAGCCTGCGCGTCCGGAGCCTGTGCTCCACGACGGGAGAGGCCACAACAGAGGGAGGCCCGCATACCACCAAAAAAAAAAAAAAAAAAAAAAGATAATAGAGGTGAAATCACTTTATAAACTATACATATTACATGAATGTATGTTGTTTTTTATTGAATTTTATTTTATTTTTATATGGCAGTTTCTTATTAGTTATCTATTTTATACATATTGTTGTATATATGTCAGTTGGGAGATTGTACATTGTTGACAAGAATATAATCATAGAAAAAAAACAGAACTGCTAGTATCCATAAGAGATTGCTTGGTTTATTCACCTGCCTAAGCCATTCAGGAAAGCAACTTACCTGTATATTCCTTTATTTATTTTGGCGATATTTCAATTTTCTCCAAACATTTAACAATTGTATCTATTAAAACTGGGCACAGTATTTTTTTAGTATGAAATAGTTTCAAAGATAATTTTTAATTATTAAAAAAAATAATAACCTATCATGTGAATGGGATTTTTCTTAGACATAAAGATGAGCTCCCCAAAGCAGGATCCCTTGATAGACTCTGGGGAAATTTGTGACTTCCTTGAAATGCATGTGAAAGTGTGTGTATGTGCTAAGAGGCAACTTCTTGGGAAGAAGAGCCATATCTTTCATCATAGTCTCAAAGAGATGAAAAAAATGGGATATTAGAGGGGAGAAGAAGGAAGGAGAAGAAAATGTAGGAAAAAAAGAAAGAGAAGAGAGAGGGAATAGAAAACGTGAATGCATTGATGGGAAGAGTGTGCTTTCAGTTGTCTGTGTCTATCCAGGACCAAGAAAATGTCTTTTATTTAAAAGGAGTGAAAATATAAAAATAATAATAACTTACAATTACAGGGGTCTTAATCCATCCAGGCACAGTGATAAGAGCTTTCATTCATGATACTACTACACCTCACAACAACCCCATGAGGTATGAAAAGAACCACAATTCCTTTTTAGGAAATGCCTGGGCTCAAGCATATGCTATGTTAAGGTGTGTACATTGGAGCCAGATTTTGGAATTCAGAATTTTTGAGTTTTTAGAAAGATACGTTGATGCCTTTACCATACATTAAACAATACACCAAAAGTATAAATAAAATTATTTCCAAAGAGCCTCAGATTAGTTCATTCCATACAGTCAAATTTTGATACCAAAAGAACCCTGAAAAAGCATTTGGTTTTCATAGCTTTTAGGATTTTGGAATTGCAGATGAGGGATTGTAAATCTGTATTATTAGCATCCCCATTTAATAAGTGAGAAAATGGTTTCAGGAAGTTAGTTAATTGCCCTAGTTTTCACAGCCAGCAGGTGACAAAGCAGACTGCACTCCCGGACCTCTGACTCCTGGTCTATGATTGTTTAAGAATTCAATACGGGTGGGCTAATGAGAAATCCTAAAAGACACGATTTGGTTTTATCTCACAGCTACCGTCTGCCTTACTGTTCTTACTGTTTCTGTGGGTTGTAATTTTCCCTAGCAACTGTAAGCAATGAGATGACAAGGGAATGGGAGAAAGAAGACAGTGGCAGAGTACAACCTCTTCCTAAAGTCTTGAAATGTTGGTGGGAAAGTAATGGTCCAGATGTAGATGAATTGGTGGCCAGTCCACAAACATTTTCCCAAGAAGAATTAGAGCTCATTGAACATACATACAAGTATTTCTTGAAGACCTGCTATGTGTTAGGTAGTACTGGATACACTGGCAATGGAGTAAAGTATATAAACGTCTCTACTGTAATAATACACAAATAACCAAATAATTAGAACACACTTTAATAACATAGAATTCAAACAAAAGTCCAGATTCTAAGGCAGTTTCTCCTTAGCTAACAGTCTCATAGACATATACAGATCACAACTCAAGGGGACAGGCTTTCACAGGAAATCAGAAGAATGAGAAATTTCTTAACTGATTGTGTTCCTTTCTCCCTAGGATAAGGTAACCAAGCTATTAGTTCATTATACACTAAAATATTTGGGAAGGAGGAATAAGTAGGGAAAGAAACTACCTCTCCAGTCAAGGGGAGCCAGGAAAGCAAGGAGAGGATGACTGACAGGAACTCGTCAGTGAGGTTCACCTGAGCTGTCAGCAAGGCAAGGCTGGGGAGGGATTGGAGTGGACCAGGCAAGGGTAGAAGTGGAGGAGATTCACAGCGGGCTGGCCCCGAACTGGGGGACAGGGGACAGAGGCTGGCCCAACTAGTGAGTCACAGCACCAGGTAAAATCAGCAGGCTAAGAGAAAGATGTGGATCCCCCAGGGAGGGTCCTTTTCTGCCCAAGACCAGAGGACAGGTGGAGACAGCATGGCTGGACTGGAAGGCTGGGAGTCAGGCTCTTTCTCATGGACGATCAAAACAATAAAAACAGAAGGAACAGGTGACATGGTACAAGAAAACTCCATGAGTAAATAGCCTCATCCACCAGAGGGCAAACAGCAGAAGCAAGAAGAACTACAATTCTGTAGCCTGTGGAAGGAAGACCACATTCACAGAAAGATAGACAAAATGAAAAAGCAGAGGACTTTGTACAAGATGAAGGAACAAAATAAAACCCCAAAATAAAAACAACTAAATGAAGTGGAGATAAGCAACCTTCCAGAAAGAATTCAGAATAATGATAGTGAAGATGATCCAGGACCTCGGAAAAAGAATGGAGGCAAAGATTGAGAAGATGCAAGAAACATTTAACAAAGACCTAGAAGAATTAAAGAACAAACACCTAGAAGAATGAAAGAACAAACAAACAAAGATGAACAATACAATAACTGAAATGAAAAACACACTAGAAGGATTCAATAGCAGAATAACTGAGGCAGAAGAATGGAGAGAGAGACACGACCCGAGAAAATATTTGAAGGGATTATAGTCAAAAACTTACCTAACATGAGAAAGGAAAGAGCCACCCAAGTCAGGGAAGCACAGAGTCCCAGGCAGGATAAACCCAAGGAGAAACATGCCTAGACACATAGTAATCAAATTGATAAAAATTAAAGGCAAAGAAAAATTATTAAAAGCAACAA
>NC_041223.1:32920785-32921131 GCF_002837175.3 Physeter macrocephalus | reverse complement strand
AGACTGAAAGTGAGGGGTTGGAAAAAGATATTCCATGCAAATGGAAATCAAAAGAAAGCTGGAGTAGCAATACTCATATCAGATAAAATAGACTTTAAAATAAAGAATGTTACAAGAGACAAGGAAGGACAATACATAATGATCAAGGGATCAACCCAAGGAGAAGATATAACAATTATAAATATGTATGCATCCAACACAGGAGCACCTCAAACATAAGGCAACTGCTAACAGCTATAAAAGAGGAAATCGACAGTAACAAAATAATAGTGGGAGATTTTAACACCTCACTTACACCAATGGACAGATCATCCAAACAGAAATTTAATAAGGAAACACAAGCTTT
>NC_041223.1:32919330-32920729 GCF_002837175.3 Physeter macrocephalus | reverse complement strand
CACAATAATAGTGGGGGACTTTAACACCTCACATCAATGGACAGATTATCCAAAATGAAAATAAATAAGGAAACAGAAGGTTTAAATGACACAATAGACCAGATAGATTTAACTGATATTTATAGGACATCCCATCCAAAAACAGCAGACTACATTTTCTTCTCAAGTGCACATGGAACATTCTCCAAGATAGATAACATCTTGGGTCACAAATCAAGCCTCAGTAAATATGAGAAAATTGAAATCATATCACGCATCTTTTCTGACCACAATGTTATGAGATTAGAAATCAATTACAGGGAAAAAAATGTAAAAAACACAAACACATGGAGGCTAAATAATACGTTACTAAATAACCAAGAGATCACTAAAGAAATCAAAGAGGAAATAACAAAATACCTAGATACAAATGACAACAAAAACACGATGATCCAAAACCTATGGGATACAGTTCTAAGAGGGAAGTTTATAGCAATACAAGCCTACCTCAAGAAACAAGAAAAATCTCAAATAAACAATCTAATCTTACACCTAGAGGAACTAGAGAAAGAAGAACAAACAAAACCCAAAGTTAGCAGACGGAAATAAATCATAAAGATCAGAGCAGAAATAAATGAATTAGAAAAAATGAAAACAATAGGAAAGACCAATAAAACTAAAAGCTGGTTCTTTGAGAAGATAAACAAAATTTAACAAAATACCTAGATACAAATGACAACAAAAACACGATGATCCAAAACCTATGGGATACAGTTCTAAGAGGGAAGTTTATAGCAATACAAGCCTACCTCAAGAAACAAGAAAAATCTCAAATAAACAATCTAATCTTACACCTAGAGGAACTAGAGAAAGAAGAACAAACAAAACCCAAAGTTAGCAGACGGAAATAAATCATAAAGATCAGAGCAGAAATAAATGAATTAGAAAAAATGAAAACAATAGGAAAGACCAATAAAACTAAAAGCTGGTTCTTTGAGAAGATAAACAAAATTGATAAGCCATCAGCCAACTCATCAAGAAAAAGAGGGAGAGGACTCAAATCAATAAATTTAGAAATGAAAAAGGAGCAGTTACAACAGACACTGCAGAAATACAAAGCATCCTAAGAGGCTACTACAAGCATCTCTCTACCAATAAAATGGACAACCTGGAAGTAATGGACAAATTCTCAGAAAGGAATTAGCTTCCAAGACTGAACCAGGAAGAAAAAGAAAATATGAACAGACCAATCACAAGTAATGAAATTGAAACTGTGATTAAAATCTTCCAACAAAGAAAACTGCAGGGCCAGATGGCTTCACAGGTGAATTTATCAAACATTTAGAGAAGAGCTAACACCCATCCTTCTCAAACTCTTCCAAAAAATTGCAGAGGAAGGAACGCTCCCAAACTCATTCTA